>NW_004524973.1:16763-19194 GCF_000260255.1 Octodon degus | reverse complement strand
GAAGACAACAATATGCAATGTATTAATTATTGTAACTGTCCTACTAACCTGTTTTGAAACTGTCTCATTGCTATTTGTTCCTCAATAAAATTAATTTAATGGGAATGATAGGTTGTTTAGTTTAGCTCATTCTCTTTTCCTCAAGTGGGAATTCACCAGTGTATACCTCCCTTTTATGACTGCTTTCCTTGTGTTCATGATTTCCAGTATGTTCTTCGGCATTTAGTTGAAGAAACTTTTTCTTTAATTTCTTCTCTCAGTCACTGATTGTTCAGGAGGGTATTGTTTAATTTACATATGTTTATATAGTTTCGTGGTTTCTTTTACCATTGATTTCCCATTTCCTTGCACTATTATCTGGTTATCTGCATGGGATGATTTTAATTGCTTTCCATTTACTTAGTGTGCTCTATGAGCTATTATGTAGTCTAATTTAGAGAATATCCAATGAACAGCTATGTCTTTAAGTTTTACTTGTTCTATCTTCCAACAGATTTTTCGCTGTTTTAATATTTAGAATCTTGATTTATTTCTTTTGTTTTGTTTTATTTGTTTTGAGATAGGATTTTGCTATGTAATTCAGGCTGGTGGCCTTGCACTCATTATATACCCCGACTGGCCTCAAACTCATAAAGAGATTACAAGTGTTCACCATCACACCTCGCCTTTGATCCATTTCCACTTTGTGAATGGTGATAAATATATGTCTAGGTTTAATCTTCAGCATGTGGAAAGCCAGTTTTACAGCCTCATTTATTAAAGAGTATTTCTTCCAGTGAAGGTGTTTGACACTTTCGTCAAAGATAAAGTAGCTGAGCATGCTTGAAGTTGTTTCTGTACCTTCTGTTCTGTCCCATTTATCCTTGCATCTTTTATTGTTCTTTTTACCACCACCATGCTATTTCTATCATTGCAGCTTTGTAGTATAACTTGAAGTCCAGGATCATAGTGCTCCATCTAATCTTCTTGTCCAGAATTGCTTTTATTATTCTAAGTGACTTCTGATTCCATATGAATTTTAAGATTGTTTTCTATACTGCTGTGTGGTATCATGTTGCTATTTTCATTAATTTGTATGACAGTTTTGTAAGTATGGCCATTTTCACATTTTTTCTTCCTGCCAAAGAACAGGAGATATCTTTCCATTTAGTAGTATCCTTTCAATCCTCTTTTTCAGAGTAGTGTACAATGTAAAGCTCTTTTACTTCACTATATTCATTCCTAAGGATTTCATTTTTGTTGATGCTATAGTGAATTATGTTGTTTTCTTAATTTCTCAGTGAATTCATTATTTGTGCACGAGAATTCTACTAAACTTTTTCAGGGTGACTTTGTGTCATGATATACTACTGAAGTTTTAGTTGTAGGAGGCTTCTAATGAAGTTATTGGGGGTCTATTACATAAAGTATCATGTCATCAGCGATTAACTATAATTTAAATTCTTCCTTTCATATTTGTATTCTTTGTATTTCTTTATCTTGTCTAATTTATCTGGCCAGTGTTCTGAGGTGTATACTGAACAGGCATGGTAGTAGTGGGAATCCTTGTCTTGTTCATGATTTTAGAGTGAAAGTTTTCAATTTTAGGCCATTTAGTGTGATGTCAGCTGTTGCCTTGTGATAGGAGGTTTTTATCAGAGTGAAATAAAGACTTTCTATTCTGGTATTCTTTAGGGTTTTTATCATGAATGGATGTTAAATGTTATCAAGGGGTTTTTCTTCTATTTAGATGATTATGTGATTTTTGTCCTTGGTTCTGTTAAAGTAGTGCATTGCATTTACTGATTTTCATATACTGAGCCATCCCTGCATCTCTGGAATGAATTTGTGGTATATAATCTTTGTGAATTGCTGCATTATGTTTGCCAGTATCTTATTAGTGTTTCATCCATCTGTGTTCTATCTTTTTTGGCTGGGTCTTTCTCTGGTTTGAGTATCAGAGTAGTGCTTGCTTCCAGGAGTGACTTTGAGAAAATAATTGCTCTTTCATTTTCATTAAGGGGATTGAACAGTAGTGGCATTATCTTTTCTCCAAAGTTCTTACGGAATTCAGCATTGAACTATCAGGATTTTGTCTTTTTCTTCTGCTTCTTCTTCTTTTTCCCCCGCAACCAGGAATTGAACTCAGGCCCTTGCGCTTGCCAAGGAAGCGCTTATTCCACTGAGCCATCTCCCTGGCCCCAGTCTCTTTCTTCTTGATAGTTCCTTTTCCTCCTTTGCCTTCTCTTTTTCCTTCTCCTTCTCCTTCCCCTTCCCCTTCCCTTTCCCCTTACCCTTCCTCCTCTCCCTCCTCCTCCTTCCTCCCTTTTCCTTCTCCTTTTCCTTCTTCTTCTCCTTCTTCTGTTCTCCTCCTCCTCCTCCTCCTCTCCCTCCTCCTCCTTCCTCCCTTTTCCTTCTCCTTTTCCTTCTTCTTCTCCTTCTTCTGTTCTCC
>NW_004524973.1:13717-16663 GCF_000260255.1 Octodon degus | reverse complement strand
ATTTTATTTTTTTACAGAACCGGGGATTGAACTCAGACCCTTGCGCTTGCCAGGGAAGCACTTACTCCACTGAGCCATCTCCCAGGCCCCTATATGCACTTTTTATGTACCTTAGTATGAGATATCCTCTTGGTTAATAATGTAGATGATCAGATCAAATTTTGGGTGGGAATCTATCTGTATCAGTAAGGGGCCATAATTGATGCAGTTAAGAGGATATCTAGACAATGGCCACCATCCTGGGGGATTGTCTGTTGTTTTCTTTGAATTCTCAACTGGGTTTTCTATCTGTTGAAAAGCAGGTACACTCAGCTATTGCTCACTACATCGAATGATCTTTGAGCTGATTTTCTTTGAAATGCATTTTCAGAGTTATACTGAATCCTGTGTCATAGATTTAACAGACCTAAGTATAGAGTGGTGATTCACATAAAAGAAGTCATTTAAAAGTTTAAAAAGGGTTATTAAAGAATGAGAAATGCATTCCTATATGACATGCTGAAGTCCACACACCTAAAAGCAAGTGGGTACCTAAAATTTGAAAATGCCTCTGTTGCTGCCACTGCTGTTTATGCTTCTGCTACAAAAATGAGCTTGATCTTGAAGGTTATAGGGAAATGCTGTTTAGGCAACCCCTTGTACTCCAAGGGGTTAATTAAAATATGATTTAAATCTAGGGATTTTAATTCCTATAAAACAACTATTGCCAAGGTGGGGAGGCCTCTAAATCTAATGATATTGACAGATGACTTTTCACAGCAAGCAATTTATGAATGTAAAGGATGTAGAGAGAAATTCCAACTCCCAATTATCAAAAGGAGGGAGAGTGGTATGAAGGAGGATGAGGGGTGGGGAATGGAAAAAAGATGAAAAGATAGGGAAAAAACTAAAACACTTTAGAGAGCAGAAAAAAATTGAAATAGAAGTTCACATTTGATAAAATTGAAAATAAAACATTCACTAAATACATTTATAGAGCAAAAAGATAAAAAGGTTATGTTGACTTCTGGCCTCTACAACATATACTTTGAATGAATTTAACATCTAACATCTGATGATTTGTACTATTTGGCAAATGTTCATGGCCTAGTCAGCACTGAGTCTTGATTACTATTATGTTTGGGGATCACTCTGAATTTAAAGCAAGAATGTTTTACAACCTTAGATATGGTACTGAGCATAAAAAGAGGACAAAGAATTATACCTCATTTTATTTTATTTATTTTTTGGGGGTTAGTCTTTTTAAAAAAAATAATTCTATTGAGAAACAAATAGCAATGAGACAGTTTCAAAACCGATCAGTAGGACAGTTTCAATAATAAATACATTGCACATTGTTGTCTCAGTGGTTATTCATTGTAAAAGATGCAGACATGACATCCTGTCCACAAACACTATTAGAACAAATCATCTTATTCATTGAATTAAGAGAATGTAGCTGTATATCTATCCTAACTATTCTGAATATACAGATACAAAATGGTCATTCACTTGTATCCCCTGTTTTTGTTTAGTGAGAGAAGGGTATTCCATTACCATTTAAATATTGTAGGTGCGTGAATTCAGGAAAATATTCCAATACAGTCCAGCAGTCCATAATAGTGGTGGGTAATCCACAGACTAGCAATGTCAGAAGTTTTTGACCTGAGCCCTTTACAGCCAGCATACCAACATGGTTTCCCCCCCTTATACCTTGTTTTTATACTTTTCTGATGGATGGTTATGACCAAGATAAAGCAAGCCCTATATAACAAGAAATGTAACTTTTTATACCTCATTCTAACTATTGTGAATATTGATTTTCTTTATTACCCATGTATAGCATTGGTCATTGCCTAAAATATTCTATACTGTACATAGATATTCTGACCCAATGAGTAACACTTTAAATTCATCTTGGAAAAAGATTGTTCTTTATGAACTTTCCTCTTGGTAAATGGTTAATTTGCTCTAATATGTGTTAAAATAGAATTGAAAGCAATTTTATAAGATCTGTTTAGGGAAGAGGTGGTTATATCAGTGCTTTTTCATTTAAAAATCTGATTAAGACTTTTATTTTTCCCCAGTTTTTTGTATCTTATTTTTTAAAGTGATACTGGCATACATGAAATACTTGTATTTCTTGTATGCTTTATACTTTTGTATCTGTTTTATTTTTTATTTTTATTACTATTTTTATTCACTTTAAAAAGTAAAAAAGATACAAAGAACTGGGGAAAAATGATATTGAGTTATAGTTGTAGTGCCAATCATTCTTACTAAGTTTAATATGGCTGAATACTGCTCTATGGTGAAAAGGGGTAAAATTTCACTATGGAATGGATAATTAGTACATATAATTTTCTGATTTTGCTTAGATTTTGTTATATAACTATAAATCTAGTATTTATGGTTAAAGGTGGCAAAGTGTTAGTCATTAGAGTTTGTCAAATTTCAGTTTGTGTTTGTTGCTATTGTTATTAGTGATTGCATTGCTTTAGCCAAGGTGACATGATTATTGTACTCAGTTGATATTTCTTGTATGCCAGTATTTAGATTGTCTGGGGGTGATAAACAATACTACAGTCCAGTGTCAAAGAACTGGGTGCGGGCTGGGGAGATGGCTCAGTAGAATAAGCGCTTCCCTGGCAATCACAAGGACCTGAGTGCATCCCCGGTTCTGCAAAAAAAAAAAAAAAAAAAAAAGTATATTCTTTGGGGCTGGGGAGATGGCTCAGTGAAATAAGTGCTTCCCTGGCAAGCTCAAAGGCCTGAGTTCAGTCCCTGGTACTGAAAAAAAAAAAGACAGATAGTGAAGTTAAGCTTAACAGCCTAAGTTGTTCGATAATAACAACAAGCTTGTCTTCTGGGTGGTTAACAAAATAAGTTTGCAGAACAAAATTAGAGAAAAAGGAGGGCTGTAAGGAAAGCCAACATTTTGGCCCTAGCCTTCTAAGGTCAATTAAG
>NW_004524973.1:4713-5272 GCF_000260255.1 Octodon degus | reverse complement strand
ATCATTTACCATTTTTATCTTCCTAATTAAGCTTTGATAATTAATGTATATCTAGAATCTACCCATTTCTTTTGAATTTGCCATCTTTCAGAGTATGTGTTGGCATAATAGCTACTGATGATTGTCTGGATTTCTGCAGCAATTTCTCCTTTTCTTTCCTAATTACATGGATTTGGCTCTTTCCTTGATTTGATATGCTTGCCTAAGGATTTGCCCACTTTTCTTTCTTTTTTTGTTCTTTATGTTTTATTTATTTATTTAAACTTATATTTATATAATTAGAATTTTCAAAGTAGACAGGAGTAGGCAATAAATATTTAAAGATTTAAAATTTCTGAATTTGGTTCAACTTATAATACCATACTTCCAAGAAAAAAGAAACCTTTTGCACAAGAAATTTATTTTTTTTTCTTTTCAAAGTTTTATTGATAAACATATAGCAATGAGACAGTTTCAAATCAAATCGAACATACAGTTTCAACAAATAATACACTGCATATATTCTTCTTAGTGGTTAATTGCTGTACAAGATGCAGACTTGTGATCCTACTTACAAACA
>NW_004524973.1:1567-3827 GCF_000260255.1 Octodon degus | reverse complement strand
ACTGACAAAGGTTCTACAATCTGAGGTACAGGATCTCAGGATAAATCCTGAGGGGATTTCACTGACCTTATCAGACTCAAAAGCTACAACTCTTGGTGCATAGGAACTGCTTTAGGTTGTTCTTAACCATCCTGAAGAAAAGTATAAAAATGAAATATAAGAAATAAAGCTATGCTGTTATGTTGAGCTGTGGGAGACTCAGGTCAAAAATTTCTGACATTGCCAGTGAAGTGGAAGACTCAATACTATTATGGGATACTGGACTCTTTTAGAATATTTTGCTGAGTTTACACACCTATAATATTCAAATAACGGAGCTTAACGAAAAAGGGGATACAGATGAATGTCCATTTTGTATCTGTGTATTCAAAGTGGTTGGGATAGATATATAGTTGCATTCTCTTGATGAATAAAATGATTTGTTCTAATGGTGTTTGTAAGTAGGATATCAAGTCCGCATCTTGTACAGCAATTAACCACTAAGAAGAATGTATGCAGTGTGTTAATTATTGAAACTGTCCTACCGATTTGATTTGAAACTGTCTCATTGCTATTTACCAATAAAACTATGGCAAAAAAAAGGACTGCGTGCTAGGCCAAACAGGCTTCAACCTTTCATCCCTTATAAACAAAACAAGTAGGATCCTGAGACAGCCTCAAAGGTGAACAGACAGCTACACCTAGAAGACACCTCCATGAAGTAGTCATTACATAAAGAGGTCTCAATAATAATAGTAAAAGAGTTCAGGCCAGCATGAGTGAGAGGACCTGGGGCTGCCAGATCCTGAATAGACCCAGAGCGCAGGCCCAGCATGAAACCCTTCAGCAGAACTTGCTGAAAAGAGGCAAGAGGAAGTGGAGCCCATCAGCCAGACCCTAGCCAGATCCAAGTAACACCCACCTGGAGGAATCTGAACTTTGTAGATCCAGTCCTGTTCCTAAGGTAATAACTCTATCTAAGCTCTTCACCAAAGGTCAGAAGACAGTGCTATACAAAATGACAAAGAGAAGGAAGAAAATGCAATCTCAGGCACCAAGTCCACCCAGTACAAATGCAGAAGACACTAGCATAGAGAAAACTGGAAATCACACACCTGATATCTCTGAAATAACAGCGTTGGAAGTAAGGAAACAACTGCACAAAGGTATGGAAGAAATCAGATCAGAAATAATTTCTGAACTAAAAAACGTAGTGACAACTATGATCAAAGAAGTACTAAGTGCTTCAAAAGAATACATTGATAAAAACAGAGCAGAATATAAAAATGATGGAACCACTGAATAAGCAATATAGGAAAGAAATAGAATGTATGAAGCAGATTCAAAGTGATATACAGGAAATTAAAACCTCAATCACAAGCTGGCAAAACTGTTTGAATGAAAGTTGAAAATAGACTTTCTGACCTTAAAGGCACCATTGCAGCTATTGAAAAAGTAAGAAAAGATTTCCTAAAAACAACCAGGATGCAGGAAAAACTAATTCAATACCTGCAAGATGATGCAAAGATGAACAATGTGAGACTAATAGGTATCAATGAGAAAGAAGGAGTCAATACAAACAATATAAAAAGAATATGGGCAGAAGTAATAGCAGAAAATTTTGCAAATATGGGGCAAAAATCTGACATTCAGTAACTGAAATGTATAGAACTCCAAATAACATCAACCCAATGAAAACCACACCCAGACATATAATAATCAAGATCCCAGAAATTCAGCACAGGAACAGTATAAGAAAAGCTGCTAAAGCAAAGAAACAGATCACATTTAAAGGAGAACCCATCAGAATAATGACAAATTTCTCTTCACAAACCCTCAAGTCAAGAAGAACACGGAGCAGAGTACATCAAGTCTTGCAAGAAAACAAATTACAACCCAGACTGATATAGCCTGCAAAACTCTCTTTCAAGTATAACGGAGAAGTGAAATACTTCAATGACAAAGAATAACTAAGGAATTTAATGATGACAAAGCTAAGCCTACACAGACTACTAAATGATGTTCTAAAGAGGGAGGAAATTGATCACAGCCCCATGAATGAGAATGGAAAGAACCCACCAAATAGGGCAAACAAGCACAGGAGAATAAGAGACATACAATAGTAGTCTTTCAGTTATTCTTTTTTGTTCAGCAGCAAAATATTTCCATCAGCACACTCTACAAATGGACTTCTCTTCCACTCTATGAGTCATGATTCCATCTGAATCTACAGGGTGGATTTAAAAGAAATATCTGTGGCTCAGTCCCACAAGTGATGCCT
>NW_004524973.1:0-1067 GCF_000260255.1 Octodon degus | reverse complement strand
TCTTGCTTTACCTTGGTCTTAACCATCCAGTAGAAAAGTATAAAAACAAAATATAAGAAGTAAAGCCATGCTGTTATGTTGAGCTGTGGGGGACTCAAGTCAACAATTTCTGACATTGCCAGTCAAGTGGAAGACCCAATACTATTATGGGCTACTGGACTCTTTTAGAATATTTTGCTGAATTTACACACCTATAATATTCAAACAATGGTACTTAACAAAAAAAGGGGATACAGATGAATGTCCATTTTGTATCTGTGTATTCAATGTGGTTAGGATAGATATATAGTTACATTTTCTTAATGAACAGAGGGATTTGTTCTAATGGTGTTTGTAAATAGGATATCATGTCCACATCTAGTACAGCAATTAACCACTAGGAAGAATGTATCCCAGTGTGTTAATTATTGAAACTATCCTACCATTTGCTTTGAAAATGTGTCATTGCTATTTGTTTCTCAATAAAATTAGGAAAAAATAAGAAATGCATACCAAAAAAAATGAAAACTTTGAGTTCATTTTTTTGGAAACATTTAATTTTTAATTAATTAGTATTTAATATTCTGAATATTGCTTAATCTTAATTTTTGTTGTATGATTTATACTATATCTTTGATTTACAATTTATTTAAAATACATCGTATGATATCTTCTCCTAGTATTAGAAACTTTAAAAAGTATATTTCCATTTTTTGTTGACTTTATATTACTTCTTTCCTGTCTTTTATATACACATACACACACATATATATGAAAAGCAACTACATGTATAACCCAACATAAGATTGGTACTGTTTCATAGAATTCTTCAATGACTTTTAAATAAGGGTTCATCTAATATATATTATATAGTCCTGCATAACTGTCATATTGAGAGCTCTTTGTTGTTTCTCCAGGAGCATACTGCAACTTCTGTTGTCTTTTGAATTATGCTCTTTGTTATTTCCTATATGCTACTTCTGGAGGTATTAAAATATTTTACGTTTGTATAACTAGAAAATCTTACTTTTAGTTTTCAAAGGTGTGTTTGCTAATTATAAAATTCAAAGAGAACAGATCTTTTCTTT
>NW_004524972.1:573846-581246 GCF_000260255.1 Octodon degus | reverse complement strand
TTGAGTGTAAAATCTATTTAGAATGTTAAACTATCAAAGTGTCATGTACAAAAGCTATATAGAAACAGGAAGCAAATTTTCTGAATAAACTACATCGATGAAGTACCAAAAAAAAAAAAGGAACTACCTGTTAGAAACAAAAATCATAGAGCACAACCAATCAACTCTAATGTGGGATCTTGATAGTATAAATGGGTTACCGACCAGATTCCCAAATGAATGGATGGGAGAGAAGGAAGCCTTTTCCAGTTTCTTTGCAAAACAGGCTGACAAGGCACAAACTTCAGGGTCGCTTTTCCTTCCGAGACTGCATAAGTTGTCACTCTTGCCATTCTGGGGCTCTGTGAATTACTTCAGTTTCCCAATTGAAGTTTTGGTTGAACTTATGTGTTTCGCTGTATGTGGGAATAGGCATTGGAGTGCCTTGTTTCCCAAAGGAGCTAGATCTTAGCTGGCCTTTCTCCACTAAGAAATCACTCTCAGAAACACAATTTATCAAGTAGAAACAATAAGCTCTATTTAGTGAGGTGGAGGTTTAAATGTGCTACTGCCTTGGTTCCAATAGAGATGAATGGGAGAAACACAAGCCTTTCCTCATTTCTCTGCAAAACACTCTGGAAAAGCAAATCTTCTCTGATGCTTTTTCATAGGAGAGAGCATGAGTTTCCACCCTTGGCACAGTGAGGATCTGTGAATTATTTTGGTTTCCAAAGTGAACTTTTAGTCTGAGTTCTGTGTTTTGCTGTATGCGGGAACAGGCACTGTAGTATACCACTTCCCCAAGCAGCTAGAGATTAGCTGACTTTTCTCCTTTAAGAATTGACACTGAGAAACACAAACCATAGAGCAGAAACAATCAGCACTACTTATCCAAGATGATGCTTAAAACAAGTTACAGCCTAGCTTCACATACGAATGAATCAGATAGAAAGCAGCATTCTCCAGTTGCTCTACACAACAAACTGGAAAGGCAAATATTTTAGGGACACTTTTTCTTAGGAGACTGCAAGAGTTGCCACTCTTGCATAGTTGGGCTCTGTAAATTACTTCAGTTTCCAAAGAGAAGTTTTGGATGGAATTTTGTGCTTCGATGTATGCAGCAACAGACACTGGAGTGCCCTGCTTCCCAAACCAGCAGGAAGTAAGCTGTTGTTTCTCCATTAAGAAATCACTAATTGAAACCCATACCATTGAGCAGATACAATGAGTTCACTATAGCGAAGTGGAGGGTTGAAACGCATTACTCTCTGGGTTTCAAGAGGAATGAATGTGAGAGAAAGCATCCTTCTCTAGTTTACCTGCACAAAGACCTGGAAGGCCACAAATTTCAGGGATGCTTTTTCTTAGGAGATAGCATGACTTGCCACTCTTGGCATAATGAGGATCTGTCAATTACTTAGCTTTCCAAAGTGAAGTTTTAGCCTGAGTTTTTTGTTTCACTGTATGCGGGAACAGGCACGGCAGTGCCCTGCTTCCCAAAGCAGCTGGAGATTAGCTGGATTTTCTCCAGTAATAATTCACTCACAGAAAAATAAATCATTGAGTAGAAACAATCAATTCTTCTTATTGAACTAGAGGCTTAAAACATGTTACCACGTTGGTGCCAATAGGAATGAATGGGATCGAAAACAGCTTTTTCCAGTTTCTATGTACAAAGAGCTGGAAATACACAAACATCAGTGACCATTTTTCTTCAGAGACTGCATGATTTGCCACTCTTCGCTTAGAGAGGCTCTGTGAAATTTTTTAATTTCCAAAGTGAAATTTTAGCTGCAGTTCTGTGTTTCACTGTATATGGAAACAGTAATTGGAGTGCTCTGTTTCCCTAAAAAGCAGGAGCTTAACTGGTCTTTCTTCATTAAGAATTCACTCTTAGAAACAGAAGTCACTGAGCAGAAACAATCACCTCTACTTAGCTAGCAGGAGGCTCAAAACGTATTATCACCTCCATTCACACAGGAAGGAATGGGAGAGAAAGAAGCTTTCAGCATTTTCTATGCACAACGAGAAGCTAAGGCACAAATTTCAAGGATGCTTTTTCTTAGGAGACTGCAAAAGTTGTTATGCTTGGAATAGTGGGCCTCTTTAAATTACTTCAGTTTATAAAGTGAAGTTTTGGCTTGAGTTCTGTGTTTCACTGTATACGAGTACATGCGTTGGAGCACCCTACTTCCCAAAGCAACTGGGATTTACCTGGCCTTTCTCTGCTAAGATCTCACTCATGGAAACAAAAAACTTTGAGCAGAAACAATCTGCTTTACTTAGTGAACTAGAGGCTTAAAACGTGTTACTACCTCAGTTCCCATAGGAATGAATAGGAGAGAAAACAGCTGCTCCAGTTTCCCTGCACACTGAGGTGAAAAGACGGAAACTTCAGGACTGCTTTTTCTTAGGATGCTGCATGAGTTTCCTCTCTTGGCATAGTGGGGAATCAGTGAATTACTTTTGTTTCCAAGTGAACTTTTAACCGGTGTTCTGTTTTTCACTGTATGTAGAACAGGCCCTTGAGTGCACTTCTTCCCAATGAAGCTGGAGCTTAGTTGATGATTCTCCATTAAGAACACACTCTGAGAAGCAGAAATACTTCACCAGAAACAACAATTAGCTCCACTTAGTGTACTGAAGACTTAAAAAGTGTTACTTCCCCAGTTTCCATATTAATGAATGATAGAGACACAAGCCTTCCCCAGATTCTCTGCACAACGAGAAGGAAAGGCACAAACTTCAGGGATGCTTTTTGTTAGGAGACTGCATGTGTTGCAACTTGGCGTTGTGAGGCTCTGTGAATTACTTTGGTTTCTGAAGTAAAGCTTTTGCTGCAGTTCTGTATTTCACTCTATCTTGGAACCGATATTGGCGTGCCCTGCTTCCCAAAGCAGCTGGAACTTACCTAGCTTTTCTCTGTTAAGAACTCAATTTTAGAAACACAAATCATAGAGCAAAACAGTCAGCTCCACATAACGAAATGGAGGCTAAAAACGCATAACATCTGTTTCCATAAGAATGAAATGGAAAGAAAGCAGCCTTCTCCAGCATCTCTGCACAACCAGGTGGAAAGTCACAAACTTCACGGATGCCTTTTCTTAGGAGACTGCCTGAGTTTCCACTCTTGGCATAGTGTGGCTCTGTGAATTTCTTTGGTTTCCAAAGTGACGTTTTAGCCATAGTTCTGTGTTTCGTTGTTTGCGGGAATAGGAAGTGGAGTGCTCTGGGTCCCAAAGCTGCCTGAGCTTAGCTGGCCTTTCTCTGTTAAGAACTCACTCTTAGAGACACAAATCGTGGTGCAGAAACATTCAGCTACACAGAGAGAACTGTAGGCTTAAAACGTGTTTCTGCCTCGGTTCCCATGGGAATGAATTGGAGAGAAAGCGACTTTCTCTAGTTTCTCTGCACAATGAAGAGGAAAGGTACAAACATCGTGGATGCTTTCACTTAGGAGACTGCATGAGTCACCACTCTTGGCATAGTGGGATTCTGTGAATTGCTTCCTTTTGCAAAGCGAAGTTATAGCGGGTGTTCTGTTTTTTTGCTTATTCGGGTGTAGTCTTTTGAGTGATCCACTTCCCAAAGCAGATCGAGCTTAGCTGGTCTTTCTCTGTTAATAATTCACCCTTAGAAACACAAATCACTGAGGACAAACAGTGAGCTCTACTTTGCGAAGTGGAGGCTTAAAACTTTTTACCACCTCAGTTTCTATAGGAAAGATTGGAAAAGAAGCCTACTCCATTTTCTCTGCACAACAAGCTGAAAAGGCACAAATTTCAGGGATGCTTTTCCTTAGGAGACTGCATGATTTGCCAATCTTAGCATACTGTGGCTTTCTGACATGCTGCGCTTTCCAAAGTGAAATTTTACTTGGAGTTCACTGTTTCTGAGTACGCGGGAACAGGCAATGGAGTCCAATGCCTTCCAATGCAGTTCCAGCTCAGTTGGCCTTTCACCATGAACAACTCACTGTTTGAAATCTAAACCATTGAACAGAAACAATTAGCTCTAGTTAGCAAACTGGAGTCTTAAAACGTGACACTGCCTCGGTTCCCATAGGAATGAATGGGACAGAAAGCAGCCTTGTCCAGTTTTGCAGCAAAACGAACTGGAATGACACAAACTTCAGGGATGCTTTTTCTTAGGATACTGCATGAGTTGCCCATCTTGACACAGTGAAACTGCAAATTACATTGATTTCCACAGTGAATTTTTGGCTGTAGTTCTCTATTTTTCTGTATGTGAGTACATGCATTGGAATGCACAGTTTCTGAAGGCTGCTGGAGCTTAGCTGGCCTTTTTCTCTTAAACAATCACTCTTAGAAACACAAATCATCAAGCAGAAACAATCAGCTCTACTTAGCGAACTAGACATTTAAAGTGTTTTACCGCCTTGCTTCCTGTAGGAATGTAAGGGAGACACACAAGTTTTCCCATTTTCTCTACACAATGAGCTGGAGAGTGAAAAATTTCTGAGGTGCTTTTTCTTAGTCTTTTTCAAAGACTCTTGGCTTAGTGAAGCTCTGTGAATTACTTCGGTTTACAAAGTGAAGTTTTACCGGGATTTCTGTGTTTCTGTGCATGTCAGAACTGGCACTGAAGTGCCCTGCTTCTCAAAGCAGCTGGAACTTAGCTGGAGTTTTTCTATTAATAACTCACTATTAGAAGGACTAATCATCATTCAGAAACAATCAGCTTTATTTAATGAACTGGAACCTTAAAACCGATTATTGCCTCGGTTGCCATAGTAATGAATCTGAGACGAAACATCCTTCTCCACTTTCCCTGTACAATCAGCTGGAAAGGCACAAATTTCAGAGATGATTTGTCTTAGGAAATGCCATGAGTTGCCTCTCTTGGAAGAGTGGGGCTCTGTGTATTACTTCGTTTAACTGGAGATCTGTGTTTTCCTGTATGCAAGAACAAGAATTGGACTGCCCTGCTTCCCAAAGGAGCTGGAGCTTGTACAGTATATCTCCATTACCAACTCACTCTTAGAAAGACAAATCATTGTGCAGAAACAATTGGCTGTACTTGGCGAACTGGAAGCTTAAAAAGTGTTAAGACCTCGGTTCTTTTAGGAATGAATGGGAGAGACACAATTCTTCCCTGGGTTCTCTACACAAACTTTAGGGATGTTTTTTCTTAGGAGACTGCATGATTTGTCCCTCTTGGCATAGTGGGGCTATGTGAGTTATTTCGGTATCCAAACTGAAGTTTTAGCTGGAGTTCTATGTTTTGCTGTATGTGGGAACAAGCATTTGAATGTCATGTGTATGAAAGCAGCTGGAGCCTGGCTGGCATTTCAACATTGAAAACTCACCCTTAGAAACACAAATCATTGCCCTACCCCCTATGCCTGCCATGTGAGTGAGACTTTCCACCGTGCTCTCCTGACCCTTTCACCCTTCCAGAGCCAGCTCAAGCCCAGACCCAGTGAGTGTGTGGGAGAGCTTCCCTGTTCCCCTGCATACGCTGGACCTCTCTGGATCTAGCCCAGGCCAGCCACGTGAGTGAGACCTTCCTTCAGGCTCTCAGGACCCCTCCACTCCTCCAGAGCCAGACCAAGCTCAGACCCTGCGAGTGTCTGGAAGAGCTTCCCTGATCCATGTGCCTGATGGTGCTCTCCTGACCAGTCCATACCTGGCATATGGGCCTGGGGTGAAATGCTGCAGTTGAAGTCCCAGCAGAGAGAGTAGGGGCTAGAATCAGCAAGCTAATCCAGGAGAATAACAACTTGCCTGAGGGGTATAACAGACTCACTCCCAAGGACTACAGCAGGAAGGATCTGAGCACTGTAGCCAGAACCAAGTCAGCCACAACTTCATAGATCTGCACCCAAATAACAGTTGGTGCTAAGGTTGTAAATGCACCAAAGATCTACACCAATGGTCAGAGGACAGGGCTATAGAAGATGACAAAGAGAAGGAGCAAAATACAATCTCAGGCCCCGAGTGCATGCAGAACAAGTGCAGAGGACACTAGCACAGAAGAAATTGGAAACACACAGATGAAATTTCTGAATCAATACCGTCTGAAGTAAAGAAACAATAGCAGGAAGGGATAGAGGAAGAGAGATCAAAAATAACCTCCGAAATAAAAAAAGAAATCTCTGAATTAATAGCATCTGAAGTAAAGAATCAGATACACAAACATATAGAGAAAATCAGATCAGAAATAATCTCCGTAGTTAAAGTATTAATGACTGCTTCTAAAGAAGACACTGATAAAAAGATAGAGGAGAATCAAAAAACGATGAATTCCTTGAATGAGATATACAGGAAAGAAATAGATGGCATGCAGTACAGTCAAAGAGATATAGAGGAACTTAAAATATCTATCACAAGCTTGAAAAACCGTTTGAGTGAAAGTGAACATAGAGTTTCAGATCTTGAAAACACCATCGCAGCTACTGAAAAGGTAACAAAAGATCTCTTAAAAGCAAATAGGATGCAGGAAAAAATAATTCATCACTTCCAAGATGATTCAAAGATGAAAAACATGAGACTAATAGGCATCAATGAGAAAGAAGGAGTCAATACAAATGATATAAACATAATATGGGCAGAAGTAATAGCAGAAAACTTGCCAAATAGGAGGAAACAATCTGACATTCCCATAACTGAAGCATACAGAATTTCAAAGAGCTTCCACCCAATTAAAAAGACACCGAGACATACAATAGTCAAGATCCCAGAAATCCAGCTCAAGAACAATGTACTGAAAGCTGCTAAAGAAAAGAAACATATAACATTTCAAGGTAAACCCATCAGAATTAGGGCAGACTTCTCTTCACAAACCATGAAGGCAAGAAGCTCCTCTTAGAAAATAAATTCCATCCCAGAATAGTACACCATAGAAAGATTTCTTTCAAGCTTGATGGAGAAGTGAAATACTTCCATGACAAACAACAACTAAAGAATTTCATGATGAGAAAGCCAATCCTACGCAGACTACTAAAAGACGTTCTAGAGAGGGACCAAAATGATCAGACCTCCATGAACGAGAACATTAGGAACGCCCTAAATAGGTCAAACAATTAAATATAGGACAAAAAGTGGCAAACAACAGCAGGTAAATAACATGTCAATCATAACTCAATACATCTCAACTATAACTATCAATGTAAATGGCCTCAATTCACCAATTTAAAAAAAGCAAATGGCAGAGTGGATTAGGAAACAAAAATCCAAAAATATGCTGTATGCAAGAAGCACACATAACTCATAAAGAAATTCATAGGCTGAAAGTCAAAGGATGGGAAACAATAACTACATGCACCAGCACCTCAGAAAAAGGCAGGGGTAGCAATCCTGTTCTCAGACAGTCTCAAGTTCAAAGGAAGAATATTCCAGCTAAATAAAGAAGGCCACTATACATTGGTTAGGGGAAAAATTCAAGAGGAAGAGGTAACA
>NW_004524972.1:554884-566301 GCF_000260255.1 Octodon degus | reverse complement strand
TGGGGGAGGCACTGCGGAGTGGTGGGGGGCGGCCCGAGGGCCTGGGAGAGGGTCCGGCCCACACTGCGCCTGGGCTGGGACTGGTCCCGCCAGTGCAGGGTAGCAGGAATCTCTCCGCACACTCACCGGACCTGGGCTAGGACTGGGTCTCGACAAATCTTAATGGACATAAAAAATCTAGTATCCAATTTCACAGTCTTAACATAAGACCTTAACACCCCCATATCCCTAAAATATAGATCAAGCAGACAAAAAATTAGCAAAGAAGTAGCAGAACTAAACCAGAGCTTAGAACAAATATACTTAGTGGACTTGTACAGAGTGTTCCACACAACCACAGCTGAATACACATTTTTTCAGCTGCACATGGGTCATTTTCTAAAATAGACAATATACTAGTCCATAAGTCATGCTTAAGTGTATGCAAGAAAACAGAAATTATCCCATGCATATTATCTGACCATAGTGCAATGTAAGTGGAATTAAACAACAACAAAAATACCAGAAAAACAGCATTATTACTTGAAAATTAAACAACAACCTACTCAGTAACCAATGGGTCACAGTTGAAATTAAACAGGAAATTCAACAATGTCTACAATTCAACGAAAATTGAAGCATAACTTATCAGCATTAATGGGATGCAATGAAAGCAGTTCTCAGAGGAAAATTTAGAGTTGTGGACTCACACATTAGAAAAACATTATGGAAGCAAATAAACACACTGATGCTACATCTCCAACATCTGGAAAAGAAAGGAAACTCAAAGTTCAAACATAAGAAGAAATCATAAAGATTGCAGCGGAAATTAGTTCAAGCGAGATGAAGAAATAAGTTACAAGAATTAACGAATCAAAAATCTGATTGTTTTCCTGTTATTGATTTACTGAGAGTTATATCTTCTTGATTGAGTTTTGTTAATTTGTACTTTTAATTTATTCTCTATATTCTGTAGAGACTTAAAGTTTGACATATAAATACTAGATGGAAAATATCTGTTCCATGTTATGGCTAAGATGTTTGATATTCAGAAATATATTGAGGTTAAACCCAACTGCGTATGTTGTAGGGTAATAATAAGCTTCTCTTCTGGAAGGTTAACAATCTAAGTTTGTAGACCAAAAATTAGAGAAAAAGAAGAGCTGCAAGGTGAGCCAACATTTTGGCCCTCGCCTTTCAAGGTCAGTGAAGACTCAGGACATAGCAGAATCTATACTTTTACATCATGTAACTGAGCTGTATCCCAAATTTTCTGAATAAGGAGACTATGGAGCCAGAGTGGAAAGTGTTCGATGATGTAGAATGTGCCTAAGGAGAGTCACATGGAGAGTAAACATTCTCTCATTTGTTCACTGAGAGCAAATTGGTCAAGAAATAGCTGTGACTCATCCATATGGCTGACAATGACAAAGGATCTGCAAACTGCGGGACAGGATAACAGGATAAATCATGAGGGGACTTGATTGACCTTATAAGATACACAAATACATTTCTTTTTACATAGGTCTTGCTTTACCTTGGTCTTAAGATTCCATCAGAAAAGTATAAAAACGAGGTATAAAAAGTAAAGCCATATTAATAGGCTGAGTTGTGAAAGTCTCAAGTCAACAAGTTCTGACATTGCCATTCCTATGGATAAACCACTACTATTATGGACTGGGGGACTGTATTGGATTATTTTGCTGAATTCACACACCTACAATATTAAAATGGCAATGTAATACTCATCTCTAACGAAATTAAACAAAAAAGGGGATATAAAGTTAGGACCATTTTATATTTGTACATGCAAAAGAGTTAGGATAAATATACAGGTACTTTTTCTTAATTCAATGATAAAAAAGACTTATACTAGTAGTATTTGGACAGGATATCATGTGTGCATTTTTTACTATGATTAACCACTAAGAAGATTACAATATTCAATGTATTAATTATTGAAACTGTCCTTTTAATCGGCTTTGAAACTGTCTCATTGTTATCTGTTTCTCAATAAAATTAATTTAAAAAGACTCAGTATGTAGGAGAAGTCATACGCTAACAACATGTAACTCAGTTGTGTCCCAATTTTTCTGATTAAGGGGATTATGGGGCCACAGAGAATAGTGAATGATGATGTAGAGTGTGCCTATGGAGAGTCAAATGGAAAGAAAACATTTTCTCAGGCTTTCACAGAGTGCAAATTGGTCAAGCAATGGCTGTGACTCATCCACATGGCCGACACTGACAATGTGTCTACACACTGCGTTGCAGGATTTCAGGAGAAATCCTTATGAAATTTGGCTGACCTTATCAGATACAAATGATGCATTTCTTGTTATGTTGGTCTTGATTTGTATTGGTCTTGATCATCTGGCAGAAAAGTGAAAAATGAAATATAGAATGTGAGGCCATGTTGATGTGCTAGGTTGTAAAAGACTCAAGTCTACAGCTTCTGACCTTTCCAATCTTGAAGAAAACCCACTGCTGTTGTGGACTACTGGACGATATCATAATATTTTGTTAAGTTCACACACCTATAATATCTTAATGAGAGTGGAATAACCTTCTCTGTCAAAACTAAACAAAGAAAGAAGATACAAATGAACAACTATTTTTTATCTGTATGTTCAATATAGTTATGATAGATATACAACTATATTCTCTTAATTAAATGTGTTGAAAAATTTGTTCTAATAGTCTCTGTGGACACGATATTATGTCTGCATCTTGTACAATGTACAACGATTAAGAAAACAATATACAATGTATTACTTTTTGAAACTGTCCTACTAATCAGTTTTAACACTGTCTCATTGCTGTTTGTTTCTCAATAAAATTATTCTTTAAAAAAAGAAACTGTCCTAGTAATCGGTTTTGAAATGGTTTCATTGTTATTTGTTTCTCAATAAAATTATTCTTTAAAAAAAGAAACTGTCCTAGTAATCGGTTTTGAAATGGTTTCATTGTTATTTGTTTCTCAATAAAATTAGTAAAATAAAATTAAAAAGCTGGTTCCTTGAAAGGTTAAACAAAATTGAATAGCCCCTAGATAGCCTCATCAAAAAGAGAGAAAAATTTCAAACACTAGCAATAAGGACTGAAAAATGTACAATTACCACAGACCCAGTGTAAATTCAAAAGCGTATTGATATCTACTTTGAGAATTTTATTGCCACAGAATAGAAGACACAGACAGAAATGTAGAGATTCCTATAAAGATACAACTTACCAAAACTGAATCAAGAAGATATAACAACTCTAAATAACCCGTTAACTGCCAACGAAATACAAAATGTAAAACAAAACCTACAGACAGAAAAAAGTCCATGCCCTGATGGATCCGCAGCTGAATTCTACAAGAAATTTACAGAAGACATAATCCCTACACTTCTGAAACTCTTCAGTGAAATTGAAAATGATGCAATCCTCCCAAAATCATTCCTGGAGACAAGTAGTATACAAAAAAAAAAACAAGGAAAATGCAAATAAAATGAAAACTACAGGACAAACTCCCTCAGGAACATAGATGCAAAAATCTGCAATAAAATCATAGCAAATAGAATACAGCAATTGATCAAGAATATCATGCACCATGACCAGGTAGTATTAATCCTAGGAATGCAAGGATGGTTCAATATTTGCTAACCTATAAATGTAATAAACTATATCAAAAGACCGAATACTAATCACATCATCTCCATTGATGCTGCAAAGGATTTTGACAAACTCCAACACTCATTCATGTTCAAAGTCCTACAGAAAATTGGAATTGATGGCCTCTACTTCAATCTGGTAAACGCCATTTATGAAACTCTAACACCTAACATAATTCTAAATGGGGAAAAACTGAAATCACTTACCCTTAGATCTTGTACAAGATAAGGATGTTCTCTATCACCACTCCTATTCAATATAGTTCTGGAGTCATTAGCTAGACCCATTAGACAAGAGAAAGAAATAAAAGGGATGAGAATAGGTAAAGAAGAACTTAAATTATAATTATCTGCTGATGACATGATACTTTACTTGGAAGACCAAAAAAATTCCCCTAGAAGCTCCTAGAATTTTTTCAGAAATTCACTACCATAGCAAGATACAATGTCAATACCCAAAAATAAATAAAATTCCTGTCTAGAGATAACGAACATACTAAGAGGGAAATTAGAGAAAGAATACGTTTTACAATAGCACTGTGGAAATTGAAATGCCTTGAAATTCGTCCAACTAAATAAGTCAAAGATCTTTTCAAGGAAAATTGCAGAACTCTGAAAAAAGAGATCGTAGAAGATTTCAGAAAAGAGAAATATATTCCCTACTCCTGGATAGGAAGAACCAACTTTGTGAAGATGGCTATAGTCCCAAAATTGCTGTACAGATTTAATGCAATCCCTGTCAGTCCACCACCAAAATGCCTCATGGACCTAGAGAAATTGTTCCTAAGCTTTATTTGGAACCAGAAAATGCCTAGAATAACAAAGACATTCCTGGGCAATGAAGACAAGGCAGGAGGCGTTACAATTTATGACTTGAAATTATACTACAAGGCTGCTGTGAGAAAATCAGTATGGTACAGACAACAAAATAGACCTGAGGAACAACAGAATAGGTTACAAGCCACAGAAGCCTCTCTGAACGCACTCAGCCAAGTTTTCTTCCACACAGGGGCCAAACATGTTCACTGGAAGAAAGTTAGCCACTTCAATAAATGGTGCAGGCAAAACTGGCTCTCTACATGCCAAAATGTAAAACTTGACTGACTTTTATCACCATGTACTATGCTAAAGTTATAACAGATTAAAGATCTAAACATTAAAATAGGAACACCAAATCTCCTAGAAGAGAAAGTAGGATGAACTTTTGAAAACATACAAGTACACAAAGAGTTCATGAACAAAAATTGGGTAATACTTGAGAGAATTAACAACTAGGACCTTCTGTTATTGAGTAGTTTTTGTGCTTGAAAAGAAATTACCAACAAAGTGAAAAAAACAGCCCACAAATTTGGAAAAAAATCTTAACCAATAAGCACTCAGACAAAGGTCTGCTCTCTAGAATTGACAAAGAACTAAAAAACATTTGGGCCCCTAAATTTAAAGACCCAATCCAGAAATGGGCATCTGATATGAAGAAACACTTCTCAGACAATGAAATTAAAGAAGGGAATAAATATGTTAAAAAACTCTCCACATCACTAGTCATCCGTGAAATGCAAATTAAAACAACACTGAGATACCATCTCACCCCAGAAAGAATGTCTATCATAAAGAAATCAACCAACAACAAATGTTGGAGAAGATGTGGGGAAAAGAGAACCCTTGTCTACTGCTGGTAGTAATATAGACTGGTGCATCTATTATGGAAATACCATTAAAACCAGGTATACACCTACAGCAAATTTTCATGAAGGAAGTGAGAACATCATATCATAATGATTTATTTGCATCTATGTTTATAGCAGCACAATTTGTGATAGCCAAACCTTGGAAAAATCCAAGATAATCATAACCTGAAAGAATGGGTGAAAAAGATGTGATAGTTTTATATAATGGAATATTAATCAGTTATAAAGAATTATAAACTGTAATCCTTCATAATTAAGTGGATTCCACTTGAAGATTTACTCCTAAATGAAATAGACCAGACCCATATGTGTAAATATCACATAGTTTCCCTAGTACAAGAACTCAAAGAAAAAATGAATGTAGAAATGAACAGAATTAGAAGGAAAGCAAGAACTTGAGGATTAGGCAAAGAATTGAAAGGAAGGAAAAAGCTAGGAAACATAACAGGGGAAAAGCCATACATTTATGTGTAAAAGCTGGATAAGGCAATGATCCTGAGAATATTAAGCAAGTTTTCAACAATAGCAGTTAATGCATAGGATTCTCTCCCTCACTATTTGTGATGATACCTGTGAACTAAGAAACTGCACTGAAGATAGCAATGTGAAATAGTAGGGGCATGCTTGGAATGCCTGTCATTCTGATCTTCCAAATATGTAATGCTTGCCATAACATAACAATTACTGCCATATTTTCTCTCAAGTGAATGTTTGTTTAAAAAAGGGTAATAAATGAATACAACAGACAAGAAAAAAATGTCACTGGACTATTCTTTTGCAATGATGTATAGGATTAGAATTCTAAACGTCAGTGTAAAAATATGTCATTGTTAATTAATATGTATTTAAAATATTGTTTTATTTTTTTAATTTTTGCTTCATATACTGTAGGGACTTAAACTTTAACATATTAATAATAGATGGAAAATACGTGCTCCATGTTATAAAATTTTTTTCATATTCAGGCAAATAGTGAGATTAAGCTCAACTGCCTATGCTGTAGGGGAATAAAAATAAGCTTCTTTTTTGTTTTTTCAAAGTTTTATTGATAAACAGATAGCAATGAGACAGTTTCAAATCCAATCGGAAGTACAGTTTCAACAAATAATACACTGCATATATTCTTCTTAGTGGTTAATTGCTGTACACGAAGTGGACTTGTGAAGCTATTTACAAACACCATTAGAACAAATCATTCTATTCATTAAGAGAATGCCACTATATATCTATCCTAACCACTTGGAATACACAAATACAAAATGGACATTCATCAGTATACCCCATTTTTTCTAAGTTCCGTTATTGAATATTATAGGTGTGTAAACTCAGCAAAATATTCTAAAAGAGTCCAGTAGCCCATAATAGCATTGGGTCCTCTGTTTAACTGGCAGTGTCAGAAATTATTGACCTGAGTCCCCCACAGCTCAACATAACAGCATGGCTTTATTTCCTATATTTTGTCTTCACACTTTTCTACTAACAATAAGCTTCTATTGTGAAGGCTTAACAACCTCAGTTTGAGAACAAACCTAGAGAAAAAGAAGGGCTGCAATGACAGCCAGCATATTGGCCGTAAAGTTTTGAGGTCAGTGGAGAATCAGGACATAGGAGAACCTGTACTGTAGCATCATGTAACTCAGTTGTGTCTCAAATTTTCTGATCAAGGAGATTATGGGGCCACAGAGGAAAGTGTTCGACAATGTAGAATGTGCCTAAGGAGAGTCACATGGAGAGAAAACACTCTCTCAGACTGTCACAGAGAGGAAATTATTCAACCAATGGCCTTGAATCAAGCACAAGATTAACTGACAATGGATCTAAAAACTGTGATACAGGGTATCATGATAAATCTTTTGATTTTCCTTATTTTATTGAGAAGCAAATAGCAATGATACAGTTTTAAATCAAACTGGTAAGACAGTTTCAATAATTAACACATTTCATACTCTCTTCCTAGTAGTTATTTGCTGTACAAGATGAAGACATGATAACCTATTTATAAACACTATTAGAACAAATCCCTCTATTCAATAAGGGAATGGAATTACATATCTATTCTAACCATTTTGAATACACAAGTACAAAATAGACATTCATCTGTATCCCCTATTTTGTGTAGTTCCATCATTTCAATTTTAAAGGTATGTTAACTCAGGAAAATATAATAAAACAGTCCAATAGTCCATACTAATATAGGGTCTTCTCCTTCACTGGCAAGGTCAGAAATTGTTGACCTGATTCCCATACAGCTCAACATAACAGCATGGCTTTACTTCTTATAGTTTATTTTTATACTTTTCTGCTAGATGGTTAATACCAAGATAAAGCAAGACCTATGGAACAAGATTTGTAGTTTTAGGATCTCATAAGGTCATCAAATCCCCTCAGGATTTATTCTGAGATCCTGTACTTCAGATTGTAGATTCTTTGTCAGTGTCAGCCATGTAGATGAGTCACTGCCATTGCTTGGCAAATGTGCTGTGCTCTCTAAGAAAGCTTGAGAGAAAGTATTCTCTCCATGTGACTCTCCTTATGCACACTCTACATCACTTATTCGCTTCTTTAATTTCATCCTCTGGGAAGCGTGTGTTCATCTCAGATGCTCATGTCTGGATTCGCTCTTTAAATTTTGGGGCCCAAGTGTTTTTTAGATCTTTATAAATTCTAGAGAGCAGATCTTTGTCTGAGTACATATTTGTTATGAGATTTCCAAATTTGTGGATTGCCTTTTCACTTTGTTGGTAATTTCTTTTGACTTGAAAACACTTCTCAGTAAGAGCAAGTCCCAGCTGTTAATTCTTTCAACTGTTTCCCGTGCGATTTGATTTCTGATCATGAAGTCTTTGCCTACCCGTCTTCAAAAGTGCCTCATATTTTCTCTTCCAGGAGAATTAGTGTCTCTGCTTTAATGTTTAGATCTTTAGTCCATTTTGACTTTAACTTAGTGCATGGTGATAGACCTGTGTCAAGTTTGAGTTTTCAGCATGTAGAGAGCCAGTTTTTCCAGGACAATTTATCAAAGAGGCTATCTTTCTTGCAGTGAGTATGTTTGTTCCCTTTGTCAAAGATAAGGTGGCTGAGTGTGTTCGTAGTGGCTTCAGCATCTTCTAATCTATTCCACTGATCATCAGGGCTATTTTTATTCCAGTACCTTGCTGATTTTTATCACAATAGCCTTTTAGTATAATTTCAAGCCTGGAATTGTAATGACTCCTGCCTTGTCTTTATTGCCTACTATTGCCTTTGCTACTCTAGATATTTTCTGGTTCCAGATAAATTTTAGGAGTGATTTCTCTACCTCTGTGAGGTATGTTGGTGGTAGTCTGATAGGGAATGCATTAAATCTGTACAGCAATTTTGGGAGTATGGACATCTTCACAATGTTGGTTCTTCCTATTCAGGAGCACGGAATGTCCTTCCATTTTGTGAAATCCTCTACGATCTCCTTTTTCAGTGTAGTGCAATTTTCCTTGAGAACTTTGACTTCTTTAGTTAGATGAATTCCAAGGTATTTCATTTTCCTCGGTGGTATTGCAAAATGTATTGTTTCCATAATTTCCCACTCAGTGTGTTTGTTGTCTGTGTAGAGGAATGCTATTGAATTTTTGGTATTGACTTTATAACCTGCTATGCTACAGAATTTCTGTATTAATTCTAGTAGCTTTTTCGTGGAGTTTTTTGAGTCTCCCAAGTAAATTATCATGTCATCTGCAAATAAAGATAATTTAACTTCTTTACCTGTTCTTATCCTTTTATTTCTTTCTCTTGTCTAATGCCTGTAGCTAATGATTCCAGATCTATATTGAATAGGAGTGGTGATAGAGGATATCTTTGTCTTGTACCAGATCTAAGAGTAAAAGATTTTTGTTTTTCCCCATTTAGGATTAAGTTAGCCGTTGTGGTTTCATAAATGACTTTTACCAGATTGAAGTAGAGGCCATCTATTCCAATTTTCTCTAAGACTTTAAATGTCAATGAGAGACCTAATCCTAGGCCAGGTCTGGTGAATGTGTGGGAGAGCTTCCAACTAATCTGCACCAGTGGGACAGACCACTTTTCCCAGCCCAGGCGCAGAGTGGGTGGGACCCTCTTTCACCCACTTGGGATACCCCAAACCACTCCACAGCACCACCCCACCCTGCTCGCCAAGTAGTAATTTCTGCCACATTCCAGGAACCCCCAGACCCAGTCCCAGCCCAGGCCCAGAGAATGTGTGGGAGAGCTGCCTCTGTCCCCTATTCCACCTTGTCCCCTCCTGGCTCAGCTCAGGTATGGCATA
This sequence comes from Octodon degus, assembly GCF_000260255.1. Classification (NCBI taxonomy): domain Eukaryota; kingdom Metazoa; phylum Chordata; class Mammalia; order Rodentia; family Octodontidae; genus Octodon; species Octodon degus. The sequence goes on along the minus strand of NW_004524972.1, from coordinate 556,699 downwards.
CATGGTGGAGTGTAACCCTGAAGCTGCAATCCCTGCAGAGAGTGTAGAAGATAGAACCCCCCAGCTATTCCAGGAGCAGAACATCTTGCCAAAGGTGCACATCAGGTTCACCCTTAAGGGCAACAACAGGAAGGAGCTGAGCACAACAGCCAGGCCCAAGCCAGGCACAGCTGGCTTAATCCAAACTTTGTAGATCTGCAACTGAGCTTCAGTACGTGCTAAGGTTATAAATACAACGAAGATCTACAACAAAGGTTAGAAGACAGTGCTACACAAAATGACAAGAAGGAACAAAATGCAACCTCAAAACCCAAGCCCACCTGTAACAAGTGCAGAGGACACTAACACAGAACAAATAGGGAATCACAAAGCTAAAAACAATGAATCAATAGCTTCTGAATTGAAGAAACAACTGCAGAAAGGTATACAGGAACTCAGATTGGAAATAAAAAAGAAATCCCTGAATTAATAGCATCTGCAATAAAGAATCAAATGCAGAAACATATATATGGAGGAAACCCAGTGTCCACCCAGAACAAGTGCAGAGGACAGCAGCTCAGCTGAAATGCATGAATTAATAGTGTCGATAGTAAATACGCAACAGCAGAAAGATATAGAGGTAATAAGAGCACAATTCTTTTCTGAAATAAAAAAGAACTCATAGCATCTGAAGTAAAGAAGCAACTACAGAAACATAGGGAGGAAACCCAATCTGAAAAAAATGTTGCAGTAAAAAAATTTATAAATGCTTCCAAAGAAGACATTGATAAAAAAATAGAGGAGATTAAAAAAATGATAGATTCCTTGAATGAGCAATACAGGAAAGAAATAGATCACATGAAGCAGAGTCAAAGACATATAGAGGAAATTAAAATCTCAATCACAAGCTTGCAAAACAGTGTAAGTGAATGTGAAGACAGAGTTTGAGATCTTGAAGATGCTGGTGCAGCTAGGGAAAAGGTAAGAAAGGATCTCTTAAAAACAACGGGGATGCATGAAAGAACAATCCATCACCTGCAAGATGATGTAAAGATGAACAATGTGAGATTAATAGGCATCAGTGTGAAAGATGGAGTCAATACAAATGACATTAAAAATATGGGCAGAAGTAATAGCAGAAAACTTCCCAAATATGAGGAAACAATCTGACATTCAGGTAACTGAAGCATACAGAACGCCAACTAACATCAACTCAATGAAAAACACACCGAGACATATCATAGTCAAGATCCCAGAAATTCAACACAAGAATAATATGCTGAAAGCCGCTAGAGAAAAGAAGCAGATCACATTCAAAGGAAAACCCATCACAATTACGGCCGACTTCTCTTCACAAACCATGAAGGCAAGAAGAGCATGTAGCAGAGTACTTCAAGTCCTCTGTGAAAAAAATTCCAGCCCAGACTACTATACCCTGCAAAACTCTCTTTCACGTTTGATGGAGAAGTGAAAATACTTCCATGAAAAAGAACAGCTAAAGAATTTCACGATGAAAAAGCCAAGCCCACACAAACTAATAAAGGTGAATCTGAGCATCTGAACCAAACAAGGGAGCATCCAACTATATAAAGCACATCTTAATGGGCATGAAAAATCTAATATCCAATACCACAATTTTAACAGGAGACCTTAAAACCCCCTTATCTCCAAAAGATAGGTCAACCAGACAAAAACTTAGAGAAGAAATAACAGAACTGAACCAGAGTTTGAAACAAATGGACTTGGTGGAAATATACAGAGAGTTCCGCCCAAACACAGCTGAATACACATTTTTCTGAGCTGCACATGGGTCATTTTCTAAAATAGACCACATAC
>NW_004524972.1:520892-553867 GCF_000260255.1 Octodon degus | reverse complement strand
ATATTGATACCAAAACCTGGGAAATATGCTACTAAGAAAGAGAACTACAGGCCAATCTCCCTCATGAACATAGATGCCAAAATCCTTAATAAAATCATAGCAAATAGAATACAGCAAATCATCAAGGAGATCATACACCATGACCAGGTAAGATTCATCCCAGGGATGCAAGGATGTTTCAATATTCGAAAATCTATAAATGTAATACACTATATCAATAGAGCGAAACCTAAGAACCACATGATTGTCTCCACTGATGCAGAAAAGGCTTTTGACAAGGTCCAACACTCATTCATGTTCAAAGTCCTACAGAAAATTGGAATAGATGGACTCTATTTAAATATGGTAAAATCCATTTATAAAAACGCAATGACAAACATAATCCTAAAGAGGGAAAAACTGAAATCTTTTACTCTTAGATCAGGTACAAGACAAGGATGTCCTCTCTCAGCACTCCTATTCAATATAGTTCTGGAATCATTAGCTACAGCCACTAGACAAGAGAAAGAAATAAAAAGGAATAATAGGCAAAGAAGAACGTAAATTATCTTTATTTGAAGATGACATGATACTTTACTTGGAAGACCCAAAAAACTCCACCAACAAGCTACTAGAATTAATACAGAAATTCAGGAGCATAGCATGTTATAAAGTCAATGCGCAAAAGTCAATAGCATTCCTCCACACAGACAACAAACACACTGAAGAAGGAAACTATACAAACAATACCTTTTACAATAGCACGGAGGAAAATTAAATACCTTGGAATTAATCTAATGAAAAAAGTCAACGATCTTTTCAAGGAAAATTACAGTACTCTGAAAAAAAGAGATCATAGAGGATTTCAGAAAATGGAAATATATTCCATGCTATTGGATGAGAAGAACCAACATTGTGAAGAAGGCTATATTCCCAAAATTGCTGTACAGATTTAATGCAATCCCTATCAGACTACCACCGACATACCTCCCAGACATAGAGAAATCATTCCTAAAATTTACCTGGAACCAGAAAAAACCTAGAATACCATAGGTAATTCTGGGCAATAAAGACAAGGCGGAAGGAATCACAATTCCTGACTTGACATTATACTACAATGCTACTATGATAAAATTAGCGTGGAACCCGCACCAAAATAGACCTGAGGATCAATGGAATGGATTAGAAGACGCTGAAGCCCCTACGAACACACTCAGCCCCCTTATCTGTGACATCTTGGCCAAACATTCTCACTGGAAGAAAGACAGACTCTTTAACAAATGGTGCTGGAAAAACTGGCTCTCTACATGCCGAAAACTCAAACTTGACCCTGGTCTATGACCCTGCACTAATCTAAAGTCAAAATGGATTAAAGATCTAAATATTAAAGCAGAGACACTAAATCTCCTGGAAGAGAAAGTAGGAGGAACTGTTGAATACATAGGGATAGGCAAAGAGTTTATGGACAGAAATCAATTCGCATCAGAAACAGTTGAAGGAATTAACAACTGGGACCTGTTCTTACTCAGAAGTTTTTTCATGTCAAAAGAAATTACTAATAAAGTGAAAAGGCAACCCACAAATTTGGAAAAAATTATGACAAATAAGTACTCAGACAAAGGTCTGCTCTTTAGAATCTATAAAGAACTAAGAAACACTACGTCCCCAAAATTTAAAGACCCAGTCCAGAAATGGGCATCCGAGATGAACACACACTTCTCGGAAGAAGAAATTAAAGAAGCAAATAAATATAAGAAAAAATGCTCCACATCACTAGCTATTCATAAAATGCAAATTAAAACCACAGTGAGATATCATCTCACCCCAGAAAAAGTGGCTATCATAAAGAAATCACCCAACAACAAATGTTGGAGAGGCTGTGGGGAAAAAGGAACCCTTCTCCACTGCTGGTGGGAGTGTAGACTGGTGCAACCGTTATGGAAATCAGTATGGAGACTCCTTAGAAAATTTGTTCTGGAAATCCCCTTTAAACCAGCTATTCCTCTACTGGGAATTTTCGCAGAGGATCTGAAAATATCATATCTTAGTGATATATGTGTGCCTATGTTTATAGCAGCACAATTTGTGATAGCCAAATCTTGGAAACAACCAAGATGCCCATCACCTGAGGAATGACTGAAAAAGTTGTGTTATTTTTACACAATGGAGTATTATTCAGCTATTAAGAATGATAAACTTGAAACCTTTTTATTTAAGTGGATGCCACTTGAACATATACTCATAAGTGAAATAAACCAGAAACACATGTGTAAATATTGTATAGTCTCCCTAGTATAAGAACTCAAATGAAGAAATACAAATAGAAAGATATAATACAAGTAAGAGAAAGCAGAATCTCAAGGACTTAACTAATCAAGAGAGGGAAAAGAGAAGAGCTAGGAAACATGACAATGTCAAGCCATACAGTTATATGTAGAAGATGAGCAATCCCATGATTGTGAGAATCTTCAGAAGATTTTTTAATCTAGCCCTTATTTGGAAAATTTCTCACCCTGACTAACTATATATATTGATACCTGTGAACTAAGCTACTGCATTGCAGTTGGTAATTTGTAATAGAAGTTTCATGCTTGGAGTGCCTGTCATTCTGGTTTACTGAATGGGTTGCTTGTCATGACATGCCAGTTGCTCCTATGATGTCTCGCAGGTAGATCGCTGTTCACAAAGAAGGGGGTGGTAAAGGAAAAGGAATATTGTGGGACTATCCTGCTTCAAGGTTGTATATGGTGAGATGTTTGGACTTATGTGCAAACATAAGTATATAATACTTTATGCCTATTTTTAAAATATATTCGAATTTTTTAATGTTTTTTAATCATATTCTGTAGTTACTTAAAGTTCAACATATCAGTACTTGTTGAAAAATACCTGTTTCATACTATGCCTAAGATGTTTGATATGTAGACAGATAGTGAGGTTAAGCTTATCAGCCTAAGTTGTTCAATAATAACAACAAGCTTGTCTTCTGGATGGTTAACAACCTTAGTTTGGAGACCAAAATTAGAGAAAAAGGAGGGCTGCAAGGAAAGCCTACATTTTGGCCCTAGCCTTCTAAGGTCAATTAAGACTCATTACATATGAGAATTTGTACTGTAATGTCATGTAACTCGGTAGTGTCCCAAAATTTCTGATCAAGGAGATTATCAGGCCAAAGAAGAAAGTGAACGATGATGTAGAGTGTACCTGTGGAGAGTCACATGGAGAGAAAACACTCTCTCAGGCTTTCACAGAGAGCACACTGGCCAAGCAATTGCTGTGACTCATCCACATGGCTGACACTGACAAAGGATCTAAAATCTGAGGTACAGGATCTCAGGATAAATCCTGAGGGGATTTCACTGACCTTATCAGACAAAAAACTACAACTCTTGTTGAATAGGTCCTGCTTTACCTTGGTCTTAAACGTCCAGAAGGAAAGTACGAAAACGAAATATAAGAAATAAAGCCTTGCTCTTATTTTGAACTGTGGGTGACTCAGGTCAACAATTTCTGACATTGCCAATTAAGCCTAAGTTCCAATACTATTATGGGCTACTGGACTCTTTTAGAATATTATGCTGAGTTAACACACCTATAATATTCAAATAACGGAATTTAACAAAACGAGGGTATGCAGATGAATATCCATTTTATTTCTGTGTATTCAGGGTGGTTAGGGTAGATATATAGTTACATTCTGTTAATGAATAAATGATTTGTTCTAATGGTGTTTGTAAATAGGATGTGGAGTCCACATCTTGTACAGCAATTAACCACTAAGAAGAATGTATGCAGTGTGTTAATTATTGAAACTGTCGTACCAATTTGATTTAAAACTATTTCATTGCTATTTGTTCATCAATAAAATTATGGCAAAAAAAACCATGAATGAGTGTTGGACTTTGTCAAAAGCCTTTTCTGCATCAATTGAGATGATCATGTGGTTTTTAATTTTTGCTCTATGGATATAGTGCATTCCATTTATAGATTTTCGAATATTGAACCATACTTGCATCCCTGGGATGAATCCTCCCTGGTCATGATGTACAATCTTCTTCATGATTTGCTGTATTCCACTTGCTAGAATTTTATTGAGCATTTTGGCATCTATGTTCATTAGGGAGTTTGGCCTGTAGTTTTCTTTCTTAGTTGTGTCTTTCCCTTTTTTTGGTATCAGTATAATACTTGCCTCCAGGAATGATTTTTGGAGGTTTGCTTCCTTTTTATTTTCATGGAAGACTGAGGAATATAGGGACTACATGTTCTGTAAACTTCTTGTAGTATTCAGCTGTGAATCCATCCGGACATGTTCTTTTCTTTGTCGGTAGGTTTTTAATTACATTTCATATTTCATTCCCTGTCATTTGGCTACTGAGAGTGGATATATCTTGTCGATTCTGTTGTGGTAATTTATACCTTTCTAGGAATTTGTCCATTTCTTCTGTGTCTTCCATTCTGTGAGAGTAAAGATTCTCAAAGTAGCTATTGATAACCTTCTGAATTTCCACTGGGTCTGTAATAATTACCCTCTTTGCTTTCTTTATTACTAGTAATTGACTTTTTTCTTTCCTGTTTTTGATTAGATAAGCTAGGGGCTTATCGACTTTAATTTTTCTTTGTAAGAACCAGCTTTTTGCTTTTTTAATTCTTTGAATTGTTTTCTTTGTCTCAATTGAATTAATTTCTGCTCTAATGTTTTTGTTTTCTTCTCGTCTTTGAGCTCTGGGATTGTTTTGCTCTTCCTTTTCTATTTGTTGAAGGTGCAATATTAGAGTATTTATTTGTTCCTCTTCTGTTTTCCTAATGTATGACTTCACAGCTATGAATTTCCCTCTGAGAACTGCTTTCATCATATCCCATAAATTACGACAAGTTGTTCTTGAATTTTCATTGAATTATAGATATTGTTAAATTTCTTGTTTAATTTCATCTGTGACCCATTGGTTGCTGAGTAGGGTGTCATTTAATTTCCATGTAGATAAGGATTTTTTTCTGGTGTCTTTTGTCATTAATTTCCCATTTCATTGCACTGTGGTCAGATAATATGCATGGCACAATTCTGTTTTCTTACACACACTTAAGCGTTATCTATGGACCATTATGTCATCTATTTTAGAAAATGACCCCTGTACAGCTGAGAAGTATGTGTATTCAGCTGCCTTTGGGTAAAACACTCTGTCTATGTCCACCAATGTTGGAAACCTGTGACTGGTTTTCATTTGATAATAGTGTCAGCCATTTTCTTAAGTTTCTATTCCCCTGCTGAGTTAAGTTTCTGTTCCTTCCTGCCTTGCCTATTCCCCATGAGTCACGTGCTATGCCCCAGGGGTGCGACATTCTCCCATTGCCTGGATACCTTCTGATGTCAAGAGTCAATGCTTCCTCATTCCTACACTCCATATATATCCTCAGCACTTCCTCAGAATAAACGAGACTTGATCAGAACTTGTCTTGTCTCCATTGTTTGTGTCTCCTGTCCCTTCTCATCCGCACTCCCCCTCTAGGTTCTCCGTTGACTTACCTGTGGGTCAAGACAAGTGTCGCCCAACGTGGCTCGAGAAAGGGGCATTTCATGAGGGATGACACTCTGAAACAAGTATGCTTTCAATAACTTCTTGGAGGAACCTGCTGCATTCAACTCAGCCTTGGTGAGTGAGAGACAATTATGGGGTGGGAAATAAGCCAACATGAGTAATTTTTTGAAAGTTTAAATAAGGCTTTAAAGGTACAAGGAGTTAAGGTTAAAATTAAGCATTTATGTAAATATTTTGAATATATTAGTCAAGTTTGCCCATGGTTCCCTATCGAAGGAACTATTGATCAAAAAAGATGGAAAAGAGTTGGTGACACCCTTAAGGATTATTAAAAGACTTTTGGACCTGAAAATGTCCCAGTCATGGCCTTTTCCGAATGGAATTTAATAGATGAAATCTTATCCCAGAAACACTGTGACCTGATTGTTGCTAATGTGATAAAAAAGGGGTGAAAATATACTGCAAGAACAAAAAGGTAAAATCCTTCTTAAAGGACAAAAGGAACAGACAGAAAAAATAAAGAGGATGATCTTATGTCTTTTGATAACGATGATGATAGAGATCACAATAAGCCAGAAAAAGACAAAGAACCCTCTAATGGAGTGTGCCCTCCTCTAAGGGAACAGAATCTTGAAATTGAAACCAGGACACCAGAACCACCAAATTCCAAATTACAGCCCGAAGAGAAAATTAGCCCCTTTCCTTTGGAAGAAGCCAAACCCAAGGTTATAAAATATCCTGAGTTGCCAAGGCCTCTTCAAGTTGAAGCCGATTATAATGAAGTTGATTGGGATGAACTAGTGGAGGAAGCCGCTCGGTATCATGACCGAGATGGGCCACCAGAGGTTCCGCACCCTCAGCCAAAAGCACTGATCCCAGCATGCCTCCTTTGGCATGTTCAGCCTCTGACCCCAGAAAGGAATTAAAAAGTAAAATTGAACTTCTCAAAGAACAGATAAAATTAGAGAAAGGGCACCAAGATCTCATAATCTAATAAGAAAGATTAAAAACAGGAAAACCAAAAACTGAAAGTGTAACCGGGCCAAAGGCCCCCTGTGTTCAAAGGCCACCCATGAGGGGCGCTATCCCCAAAAGCTCCCTCTTGTTAGACCTACCATAGATCTAGATAAGGCAGAGGCATTTCCGGTGTCAGAAACAATGACACTGAAGGACAGATTTGGTGCCAGTACACTAGTTTCGATTTTAAAGTACTAAAGGAACTAAAAGTGGTGGTTGCCCAATACGGAGCCATGGCTCCATACACCACAGCCATTTTAGAAACTGTGGCTGACAATTGACTTACTCCCAAGGACTGGCAGGCATTAGCCAGAACCACCCTCTCCGGGGGTATTATCTCCTATGGAAGTCTTCCTGCATGCAGGGAGGCATCCACAATGATAGCTTCACTGTTGATGTTGAATTTGTTACTTTCACCAGTTGCAATAAAATATTTAACTACAGTAGCCCTATCTGCCAGAAAAAGATACATGTATTTATATGTGGGGGAAGTTTAGCCTTCACATATTTACCTACCAACTGGACAGGGCTATGTGTTATGGCTACCTTGTTGCCTGACATAGATGTCATACCTGGGAAAGAGCCCATATCCATTCCTAGCTTTGACTATGCCATGGGCCCCACAAAAAGGGCAGTTCAGCTTATCCCTCTGCTGGTAGGACTGGGAATTACAGGAGCCTTGGGGACAGGTACAACAGGATTAGGAGTAACAGTACATTCTTATACTAAACTATCTAATCAGAAGATTGATGATGTACAAACATTATCCTGTACCATCCAAGACATCCAAGATCAAATAGATTCTTTAGCAGAAGTAGTCCTGCAGAATAGAAGAGGTTTAGATCTTTTAACAGCAGAACAGGGAGGGATCTGCTTGGCTTTACAGGAATGCTGCTGCTTCTACACAAACAAATCTGACATTGTTTGAAATAAAATAAAGAGACTTCAAGAAGATCTTATTAAGAGAATAGAGCTGCTTTTTTTTCACATCGGGAGCCTTGCGTGAGCTCTTCTGTGCTACAAGTAATGGCGTCATTTTGCAGAGGTATATCGGAATGTTCAAGTGCAAATGCCAAGTTGAATGAGAAAATTCCAAAGCGTCTGCCAGAAGCTTTACTGGGAAAATACGTACTCAAAACTTGACAGTTACACCAGTGTCTCAGGTGTTTCAGTGAAACTGTAGATGTCTCTGGCCAGCCATTTTGTTTTAACGCAATAATGAGCATTACCATTTGCCCAGAAGCCACCTTGGTGGGAGTTGACTGAGTGGATCAATTTCTGGTTAGTGCCATAATTTTTCTGTTGCATGAAAAGCTGATGAGAACAAGCAGGAAAATATGAAGAAAACAACTTTGAAAATTGGAATTGTATTGATTTTTCTTTCTCTTGATATTGGAAGTTAGCACTACAGACCCTAGACAAATAGTTTATAGATCATAAAATAGCATACATTTCTTTAAATGGGGAGTTCTGGGCTCTTAGCCTTTTTGGAAAATGGATCTCAGAATTGCCCAGACTGGGGTCAAACTTTCATCTTGTCACAGCCTGTCAGTGTAACTGAACGTTCCACCAAACAATGGGACAGCATTTTGTAAAGCTGGCCCAGTTTGGTCACTCAGTGACTACATTAGTGATGGAATATTGAAACCTAATATAAAATATCTGAATGGATTTAATACATGAAATTTTATCAAAAAAGAGAATAGAGCTATTTGAAAACCCCTTCTGGGGTGCTTGGAATGCAGTACTACCCTACCTTCTCCCTCTGTTGGGACCCCTGCTAGGACTATTAATACTTTCATCAATAAGACCCTGTCTTTTCAATAGGCTGATGACTTTCATTAAACAATTGGATGCAATTAAAATGCAACCCATACAGGTCCATTACCAGAGGCTTGAGATGGCTGACAGAGAAAATTGTGCCGAACTCAAATGAGTACACAATGGTGATGCCCAATCTGGGTAAAAAGATTTTCTTACCTTGGTGCGATGGACTAGATAGCCAGAGATAGGCAACTAGAAGCTCACACACATCACCGACCACCACCTGAGACAGGAGCTGGGCCTTCTGCTGCCCTGACTTCCTACGATGGGAAAGGTCTGGTTTGGTCCCGTGTAAAAGCATCTTGACCCAAGATAGGCAGAGTCCCCTCAAGGAATGATGGCCTTTAAAATTTTACAGAAAAAAGGGGGACCTGTGGGAAACCTGTGACTGCTATTCATTTGATAATAGTGTCAGTCATTTTCTTAAGTTTCTATTCCCCTGCTGAGTTAAGTTTCTGTTCCTTCCTGCCTTGCCTATTCCCCATGAGTCACGTGCTATGCCCCAGGGGTGAGACATTCCCCCATTGCCTGGATACCTTCTGATGTCAAGAGTCAATACTTCCTCATTCCTACACTCCATATATATCCTCAGCACTTCCTCAGAATAAATGAGACTTGATCAGAACTTGTCTTGTCTCCATTGTTTGTGTCTCCTGTCCCTTCTTATTGCCACTCCCCCTCTAAGGTATCCATTGACTTACCCGCAGGTCGGGACACACCAAGTCTCTTTGTTTCAAGGTCTGGTTCAGTTCTGTCATTTTTTGCTAAGTTTTTGTCTGGTTGACCTATATTATGGGGATAAGGGTGTGTTAAGGTCTCCTGTTAAGATTGCATTATTGGATATTAGATTTTACATGTCCGTTAAGATTTGTTTTATGTAGTTGGGTGCTCCCATGTTTGGTGCATAGATATTTATGAGTGTTACCTCTTCCACTTGACTAACCAGTATAGAGTGGCATTGTTTATTTTACTTGACCATTCTTCGTTTGAAGTTGAGATTGTCTGAAATAGGACTGCTACTCCTGCTTTTTTCTGAGGTGCCAGGGCATGTAGTATTGTGTTCCATCCTTTGACTTTCAGCCTATGAATACCTTTATGAGTTATGTGTGTTTCTTGTACACAGCATATTGTTGAATTTTGTTTCCTAATACACTGTGCTGTCTATTTCTCTTAAATGGTGAATTGAGTCTATTTACATTGATGGTTATAATTGAGATGTATTAACTTACAATAGACATGTTATTTACCTGTTGACATTTACTCCTTTTTCTCCTCTGTTTAATTGCTTGCCCTATTTAGTTGGTTGCTTTTGATCTCATTTGTGGAGTTCTTATCGCTTTGATCCCTCTCTAGAACATTTTTCAGTAGCCTGTGTAGGGTTGGCTTTGTCATCATGAGATTCTTTAGCTTATCTTTGGCATGAAAGTTTTTCACTTCTCTATCAAACTTGAAAGAGAGTTTTGCAGGGTATAGTAGTCTGGGCTGGAATTTGTTTTCATAGAGGACTTGAAGTACTCTGCTCCATGCTCTTCTTGCCTTCATGGTTTCTGTAGAGAAGTGAGCCGTAATTCTGATGGGTTTTCCTTTGAATTTGATCTGCTTCTTTTCTCTAGTGGCTTTCAGTATATTATTCTTGTGCTGAATTTCTGGGATCTTGATTATTATATATCTCGGTGTGTTTTTAATTGGGTTGAGGTTACTTGGCATTCTGTATGCTTTGGTTACCTGAATATCAGATTGTTTCCTCATATTGGGGAAGTTTTCTGTTATTACTTCTGCCCATATTTTTTGAATGTCATTTGTATTGACTCCTTTTTTCTCATTGATGCCTATTAGTCTCACATTGTTCATCTTTGCATCATCCTGCAGGAGATGGATTTTTTTCCTGTATTCTAGTTGTTTTCAAGAGATCTTTTCTTACCTTTTCAGTAGCTGCACCAGTCTTCAAGATCTGAAACTCTATCTTCACTTTCACTTAAACAGTTTTGCAAGCTTGTGATTGAGATTTTAATTTCCTCTATATCTCTTTGACTCTGCTTCTTGCGATGTATTTGCTCATTCAAGGAATCGGTCATTTTTTTAATCTCCTCTATTTTCTTTATCAATGTCTTCTTTAGAAGCAGTTATAAATTCTTTTATTGCATTGTTTTTTTTTTTCAGATTGGGTATCCTCGCTATGTTTCTGTAGTTGATCCTTTACTTCAGATGGTATGAGTTCTGAGAATTCTTTTTTTATTTCAGAAAAGAATTCCACTCTGAGTTCCTCTATAACTTTCTGCTGTTGCTTATTTACTATTGACACAATTAATTTGTACATTTGAGCAGAGCTAGTAGAAAATAATTCCTTTCTGAGTTCCTCTATGACTTTTTGCTGTTGATTATTTACTATTGACGCTATTTATTCATACAAATGAGCTGAGCTAGTGTCCTCTGCCCTTTTATGGGTGGGCATTGGGCTTCCTCCGTACATTTCTACATTTGATTCTTTATAGCAAATGCTATTAATTCAATGATTTCTGTCTTCATTTCCAATGTGACTTCCTCTATAACTTTCTGCAGCTGTTTGTTTATTTCAGAAGCTATTGATTCCTTGCTGTCAGCTGTGAGATTCCCAATTTGTTCTGTGTTAGTGTCCTCTGCACTTTCATGGGTGGGCTTGGGATCTGAGATTGCATTTTGTTCCTTTGCATTAGCATTTTGTGTAGCACTGTCTTCTGACCTCTGCTGCAGATCTTTGTTGCAGTTATAACCTTAGCACCAACTGAATTTCATGTGCAGATCTACAAAATTTGGATTTATCCATCTGTGCCTGACTTGGGTCTGGCTGCTGTGCTCAGCTCCTTCCTGCTGCTGTCCAGGGGTGTCAACCTGTTGTGCCCCTCTGGCAACATGTTCTAGTCCTGGACTAGCTGGGTGATTCTGTCCCCTACACTCTCTGCAGGGATTTCAGCTGCAGGGTTTCACCCCAGGCCTGTATACAAGGCCTGAGCTGAGTCTGGAGGGGACAAGGTGGAGTATGGGGAGAGGAAGCTCTCCCGCACACTCATTGGGCCTGGACAAGGATTGGATCTGGGGGTTCTCGGAATTCATCACAAATTCCTACTTTTTGGGAATTGTGTTGGGGGAGGATACTATGGAGTGATGGGGGTGTTTCCAGAGTGTGAAAGAGGGTGTCACCAATGCTGCCCCTGGGCTGGGACCAGTAGGTCACTCCAGCACAGGGTAGTCAGAAGCTCTCCCACACATTCACCGAGCGTGGTCTAGGACTGGATCTGGGGGTTCCCAGAACGCAGCAGAAATTCCGACTTGGCTGGCGAGGTGGGGGAGGTGCTGGGGAGTGGGTAGGGGGCATTCCAAGGGCGTGGAAGAGGGTCTCACCCATGCTGCACCGGGACTGGTACTAGTATGAGCCGCCAGCGCAGGGTAGCCGGAAGCTCTGCCATACAATCACCGTGTCTGGGCTAGGACTGGTCTGGGGGTTCCTGGAAGGCGGCAGAAATTCCTACTCCCTGGGCGGAGTTGGGGAGGTGCTGCGGAGTGGTCGGGGGGGGGTGAGTCCCAAGGGGGTGGAAAATGGTATCACCCATGCTTTGCCTGGGCTGGGACCAGTATGTCCTGCTGGCGCGGAGTGCCGCAAGCTCTCCCACACACTCTGAACTATTTTCTTCACCTCAATTGAATTAATTTCTGCTCTGATCTTTATTTCTTCCCGTATTTGGACTCTGGCTTTGATTTGTTCTTGGTTTTCTAGTTGTTGAAGGTGCAGCATTAGGGTCTTTATTTGTTCCCATTCTGTTTTCCTAATGTGTGAGTTCACAGCTATGTATTTCCCTCCGAGCATTGCTTTCATAGTATCCCATAAATTCCGATAAATTGTACTTGAATTTTCATTGAATTGTAAATATTTTTTAATTTCTTATGTAATTTCATCTGTGACCTATTGGTGGCTGAGTAAGGTGTCATTTAGTTTCCATATGTTTAGGGGGTGTTTTCTGGTTTCTTTTGTCATTTATTTCCCGTTTCATTGCACTGTGGTCAGATAATATGCATGGGAGAATTTCTGTTTTCTTGCATCCACTTAAGCATGACCTATGGTCCAAAATGTGGTCTATTTTAGAAAATGACCCATGTGCAGCTGAGCAATATGTGTATTCAGCTGTGTTTGAGTGGAACACTGTGTATATGTCCACCAAGTCCATTAGTTTCAATCTGTGGTTCACTTTTGATATTTCTTTGCTAATTTTTTGTCTGGTTGACCTATCATTCTGGGATGAGGGTGTGTTAAGGTCTCTTTTTAAGTTTGCAGTATTAGATATTAGATTTTTCATGTCCATTAAGATTTACTTTATATAGATTGGTGCGCCTGTGTTTGGTGCATTCATATTCATGAGTGTTACCTCTTCCTCTTGAATTTTTCCCCTAACAAGTATAAGTGGCCTTCTTTATTTCAGTTGGTCATTCTTGGTTTGAAGCTGAGACTCTCTGAGAATAGGATTGCTATCCCTGCTTTTTTTGAGGTGCTGGGGCATGTATTATTGTGTTCCATCCTTTGACTTTCAGCCTATGAATGTCTTTATAAGTTAAATGTGTTTCTTCTATACAGCATATTGTTAGATTTTGTTTCCTAATCCACTGTGCCAGACTATTTGTCTTAATTGATGAATTGAATCCATTTATATTGATGGTTATAATTGGGATGTATTGAATTATGATTGACATGTTACTTACTTGTTGTCATTCACTCCTTTGTCTCCTGTGTTTAATTGCTTGCCCTATTTAGTTGCTTGCTTTTGATCTCATTCATGGAGTTCTGATCATTTTAGTCACTCTCTAAATGTCTTTCAGGAGCCTTTGTAGGTTGGCTTTCTCATCATGAAATTTTTATTTGTTCTTTGTCATAGAAGTATTTCACTTCTCCATTGAACTTGAAAGAGAGTTTTGCAGGGTATAGTAGTCTGGGCTAGAATTTATTTTCATAGAGGACCTGAAGTACTCTGCTCCATGCTCTTCTTGCCTTCATGGTTTGTGAATAGAAGTTCGCCATATTTCTGATGGATTTTCCTTTGAATGTGATCTGTTTCTTTTCTCTAGTGGCTTTCAGTGTATTATTCTTGAGCTGAATTTCTGGCACCTTGACTATTACATGTCTTGGTGTGTTTTTAATTGGGTTGAGGTTGCTTGGCATTCTGTATGTTTCAGTTACCTGAATGTCAGATTGTTTCCTCATATTGGGGAAGTTTTCTGCTATTATTTCTGCCCATGTTCTTTTAATGTGCTTTGTATTGACTCCTTCTTTCTCATTGATACCTAGTAGTCCCACCTTGTTCATCTTTGCATCGTCTTGTGAATGATGAACTATTTTTTCTTGCATCATAGTTGTTTTAAGATATCTTTTCTCTACCTCTTCACTAGCTGCACCAGCGTCTTCAAGATCTGAAACTCTGTCTTCACTATCACTCATACGGTTTTGCAAGCTTGTGATTGAAATTTTAATTTCCTCTATATCTCTTTGACTCTGTTTCATGTGTTCTATTTATTTTCTGTGTGGCTCATTCAAAGAATCCACCATTTTTCTAATCTCTATTTCTTATCAATGTGTTCTTTAGAAGCAGTTATTAACTCTTTTGCTGCAGTGTTTTTTTCAGATTGGGTTTCCTCCCTATATTTCTATAGTTAATTCTTTACTTCAGATACTATGAGTTCTGAGAGTTCTTTTTTTATTTCAGAAAAGAACTGTGCTCTGATTTCCTCTATATCTTTCTTCTGTTGCTTATTTACTATCAACTCTATTAATTCGTACATTTGAGCAGAAGTAGTAGAAAAGAATTCTGCTCTGCGTTCTTCTATAACTTTCTAATTTTGCTTATTTAATATAGACGCTATTAATTCATACATTTGAGGTGAATTAGTAACCTCTGCACTTGCTCTTTGTGGGCATTTGTTTTCCTCCATATATTTCTGCATTTGATTCTTTATAGCAGATGGTATTAATTCAGGGATTTTCTTTTTCAGTTCCAATCTGAGTTACTCTATTCCTTTCTGCAGTTGTTTATTATTTCAGAAACTGTTGATTCACTGATTTCAGCTGTGTGATTCCCAATTTTTTCTGTGTTAGTGTCCTCTGCACTTGTTATGGGTGGGCTTGTGTTCTCAGATTGCTTTTTGCTCCTTCTCTTTGGCATTTTGTGTAGCACTGTCTCCTGACCTTTGTTGTAGAGCTTTGGTGCAGTTATTATCGTAGCACCTACTGAATTTCAGGTGCAAATCTACAAAGTTTGGATTTATCCAGCTCTGTCTCGCTTGGGTCTGGCTGCTGTGCTCAGCTCCTTCCTGCTGCCTCCATTTGGAGTGAACCTATTGTGCCCCTCTGGCAATATGTTCTTTTCCCGGACTAGCTGAATGTTTCTGTCCCCTACTCTCTCTGCAGGGATTGCAGCTGCAGGGTTTCACCCCTGTCCTGTATACCAGGCCTGAGCTTAGTCTGGATGGGACAAGTTGGAATAGGTGGGAGGGGAAGCTCTCCCACACACTCACCTGGCCTGCGGTAGGACTGGATCTAGGGATCCCCAGAAAGTGGCAGAAATTCTCACTGTTTGGTTGGGTTGCAGGTGAGTTGCTGCGGAGTGGTGGGGTGGGGGGTCCCAAGTTGGTGGAAGAGGGTCTCACTTACACTGCGCCTGGGCTTGGACTGGCATGTCCTGCCAGCTTAGGGTAGAAGGAAGCTCATGATAAATCTTTTGTGGATTTCACTGCCCTTATCTGATACAAAAGCTGCATTTCTTGTTATATAGGTCTTGCAGAGAAATGTAAAAATGAATTGTAATAATTAAAGCCATTTTAATACACTGAGTTTTAAAAGGCTCAAGTCAACAGCATCTGACATTGGCAGTCTTACAGAAAACCCACTACTATTTTGGACTACTGGAATATATTGGAACATTTTCCTGAATTCATGCACCTATAATATTTAAAGGACAATGGAATCTCTTGTCACAGAAAGCGAAACAAAAGAGTGGATACAAAGGAAAAACCATTTCGTTAATATATACTGAAAATAGTTATGATACATATAAATCTACATTTTCTTAATTCAGTGAATAGAAAGCTTTGTTCTACTAGTGTTTGTGGACAGGATATAATGTCTGAATCTTGAAAAATGAATAGCCACTAAGACAACAATATGCATGTAGTAATTATTGAAACTTTCTTACTAATCGGTTTTGAAGCTGCCTCATTGCAATTTGGTTCACAACAAAAGTATTTTAAAAAATAAAACTAGATAATTAAAAAAAAGAATATTTGTTCATCAAAAAGAAAGAAAAATAGAAACAAAAGTTATTGAGCAGAAAATATCAGCTCTACTTAGACAACTTGATGCTTCAAACGTGTTACCACCTTGGTTCCCATTGATATGAATGGGAGAGACAAAAACGTCCCCAGTTACTTAGCACAACGAGCAGGAAAGGCAAAAACTTCAGGGATGTTTTTCGTAGGAGACTGCATGAGTTATCACTCTTTACATAGTTCGGCTGTGGGAATAACTTCAGTTTGCACAGTGAAGTTTTAGCCGAAGTTTTGTTTTTCCCTGCAGGTGGAAATGGCTTTGGAGGGACTTGCTTCACAAAACAGCTGGAGATTACCTGGCCTTTCTCAGTTAAGAATTCACTCTAAGAAAGACAAATCATTTAGCATAAACAATCTGCCCTATTTAGAGTACTGGTTGCTTCAATTGAGTTACTGCTTCAGTTCTCACACAAATGAATGGGAGAGAAAGCAGCCTTCTCCAGTTTTCCTGCACAACAAACTGAAAATACCCAAAATTCAGAGCTGCTTTCTCTTAGGCCACTGCATGAGTTTCCACTCTTGGCATAGTATAGCTCTGCAAATTACTTTGGTTTCCAAAGTGAAGTTTTATCTGGAGTTGAATTTTTCACTATATGTGGGAACATTCCTTAGACTGCAGTGCTTCTCAAAGCAGCTGGATCTTAGCTGGCCTTGCTCCACTAAGAACTCATGCTTAGAAAGACAAATCATCCAGTAGAAACAATCAGCTCCGCTTAGTATGCTGTAGGCATAAAAGAGTTACAGCCTCAGTTTCCATAGTAATGAATGATAAAGACAGAAGCCTTCCTCATTTTCTCTGCACAACGAGCCAGAAAAGCAGAAACTTCAGGGATGCTTTTTCTTAGGACACTGCATGCATTGCATCTCTTGGTATAGTGAGGCTCTGTGAAATACCTCGGTTTCCAAAGTGAAGTTTTAGCCTGTAGTCTGTGTTTCACCATATGCGGGAACAGACATTGAATTACCCTATTTCCCAAAGCTGCTGGAGCTTACCTGGCCTTTCTCTGTTGAGAACTCCCTCTTAGAAACACAAGTAGTTGAGCAGAAACAATCATCTTGACTTACCAAACTGCATTTTAAAAACGTGTTACACCCTTGTTTCCTTTAAAAATGAATCTTCTCCAGTTAGTCTAGGCAACGAGCTTGAAAGGCAGAAATGCAGTAATTCTTTTTGTTAGGAGACTGCATTAGTTGCCACTATTGGCACAGTGGGGCTCTGTGAACAACTTCGGGTTCCACATGAAGTTTTATCCAGGGTTCTGTGATTTGCTGTATGTGGGAACAGGCATTGGAACGCCCTGCTTCCCAAAACTGCTGCAGAGTACCTGGCCTCTCTCCATTAAGAACTCACTCATTGAAACAGAAATTAATGAGCAGAAACAATCTACTCTATTTAGTGAACTGGAGTCTTAAAAAGTGTTACCACCTCTCTTCCCATAGTAATGAATGGGAGAGAAAGCAGCCTTCTCCATTTTCTCTGCACAACAAGCTGGAACTTCACAAACTGCAGGAATTTTTTTTTGTGGGAGACCGTATGAGTTGCCATTGTTGGCATAGAGGAGTGCTATGAAATATTTTGGTTTCCAAAATGAACTTTTAGCTGGAGGTCTGTGTTTCATTTTATGTGGGAGCATGCATTGGAGTGCCCTGCTACCCAAAGGTGCTGGAAGTTAGCTGGCATTTCTACGTTAAGAACTCACTTTTAGAAATGAAAAACATGGAGTACAAACATCCAGCTGTATTCAGCTAACAGGAGGCTTAAAACATGTTACCACCTCGGTTTCCATAAAAATGAGTGGAGAGACACAAGTCTTCTGCAGTTTCTCTGCACACCAACCTGGAAAGGCACAAACATCAGGGGTCCTTTTTTAGGAGACTGCATGATTTGCTACTATTGACATAGAAGGGCTCTGTGACTTACTTCGGTTTCCAAAGTGAAATTTTAGCTGTAGTTCTCTGTTTTGCTGTATGCGGGAACAGGCATTTGAGTGGCATGTCTCTCAAAGCTGCTGCAGCTTAGCTGGCCTTTCTCTCTGAAACAGAAATGATTGAGCAGAAACAATCAGATCCACTTAGCTAACTGGAGGCTTAAAATGTGTAGTCCCCTGGTTCCCATAGGAGTAAATGAAGAGAGGACAGCCTTATCCAGGTTCTCTGAAAAATGAGTTGGAAAGTCAAAAACTTCACTGATGTGTTTTCTAAGGAGAATGCCTAAATTGCCACTCTTGGCATAGTGGGGCTCTGTGAAATACTTCAGTTTTCAAAGTGAAGTTTTAGCCAGCGGTTTGTATTTCACAGAATGTGGGAACTTGCGTTGGTGTGCCCTGCTTCCCAAAGCTCCTGGAGCTTAGCTGGCCTTTTTCCATTAAGAACTCCCTCTTAGAAACACAAACTATCATGCAGAAACAATCATCTCAACTTTGCAAATTGCAGGCTTAAAATGTGTTACTCAATTGTTTCCAATAGGAATGAATGGGATGAAAAGAAGCCTTCTCCAGTTTCTATGCACAACAAAAGAGAAGGCACAAACTTCAGTAATCCTTTTTCTTAAGAGACTTCATGAGTTGTCACTCTTCGAACAATGAGCCTCTGTGAATTATTCAGGCTTCTAAAGGAAAGTTGTAGCTGGAGGTCTGTCTGTGGCTGTATGCGGGAACATGTGTTGGAGTGACCTGCTCCCTAAAGCTGTTGAAGCTTACCTGGCCTTACTCAGCTAAGAACTCACTCTTAGAAACACAAAGCACTGGGCCAGGGAGATTGCTTCCCTGGCAAGTGCAAGAGCCTCAGTTCAATTCCCAGTTCTGAAAAAATAAATAAATAAAAGAAAGAAAGAAAGAAAGAAAGAAAGAAAGAAAGAAAGAAAGAAAGAAAAAACCCAAAAAGCATCCATGGGAAACATTCAGCTCTGCTTAGCAAAACTGACACTTAAAACGGGTTAACCCCTCAGGCCCCATAGGAATGAATGGGATAGAAAGCAACGTTCTGCAGTTTCTCTATATAACGAGCTCAAAAGGCACAATCTTCAGGGATCCTTTTTATTCAGAGACTGCATGAGGTACCACTCTTGGTATTGTGGGGCTCTGTGAATTACTTCGGTTTCCAAAGTGAAGTTTTAGCCAAAGTCCTGTATTTCACTTTATGCGGGAACACACTTTGGAGCGCCTTGTTTCCTAAAGCAACTGGAGCTTTGCTGGCCTTTCTCCATTAAGAACTCACTGCTAGAAAAACAAATTATAGAGCAAAAACAGCCAGTTGTACTTATCGAACTGGACACCTAAAACGTTTTACTGCCTCATTTCCTATAGGAATGAATGGAAGAGAAAGCAGGATTCTACAGTCACTCTAGGCAATGATTTTGAAAGTCATAAATGCCAGGGATGCTTTCTCATAGGAGAGAGAATGAGCTGTCTCTTGGCATAGTGAGGCACTCTGAATTATATAGGTTTTCAAAGTGAAGTTTTGGCTGGAGTTTTGTGTTTCACTCTATGCTGTAACAGACATTGGAGTTCCAAACTTCAGAGAACAGCTGGAACATATTTGGCCTTCCTCTGTTAAGAAATCACTCGTAGAAACACAAATGACCTAGCAGAAACAATCAGCTTTACTTATTGACTGGAGGCTTAAAACGTGTTGCTGCCTCTGTTCCTAAAGGAATGAATGGAAGAGAAAGCAGCCATCTGAATTTTGTGTGCACATTAAGCTAGAAAGGCACAAAGTTCAAAGATACTTTTTCTTTTCTTTTTGGAACCAGGGATTGAACTCAGACACTTGCGCTTGCCAGGGAAGCACTTATTCCACTGAGCAATCTCCCCGGCTAGTTCAAGGACACTTTTTCTTTGGAGACTGCCTGAGTTGCCACTCTTGGCAGAGTGGGGCTCTGTGAATTACTTCAGTTTCCATTGTGAAGTTTTGGCTGGAGGTCTGTGTTTCACTGTATGCGGGAAAATGCATTAGAGTGCCCTGCTTCCCAAACCTCCTGGATCTTTGCTGGCCTTTCTCGTTCAAGAAACCCCTCTTAGAAATATAAATCAATAAACAGAAACAGTCAGCTCTATGTAGCGAACTGGAGGCTTAATACCTGTTTCTACCTCCGTTCCCACAGGAATGAATGGGAGAGAAAGCAGCCTTCTTCAGATTCTCCGCACAACGAGCTGGAAAGGGACAAACTTCAGAGATGCTTTTTCTCAGGAGAGTGCCTCAGATGCCACTCTTGGCACAGTGGGGCTGTGACTTAATTCAGTTTCCAAAGTGAAATTTTAGTTGGAGATCTGTTTTTCGCTATATGCTGGAACAGGCATTGCAGTGCCCTTTTTACAAAAGCTTCTGGAGCTTACTGAGTCTTTCATCATTAAGCATTCACTCTTAGAAACACAAATCATGGAGCAGAAACCATCAGTTATAATTAGCTAACATGAGACTTGAAACGTGTTACCATCTGGTTGCCTTAGGAATAATGGGAGAGAAAGAAGCCCTCTGCATTTTCTGTGCAAAACTAGCTGGAAAGGCACAAAACTCAAGAATGCTTTTTCTCAGGAGACTGCAAAAGTAGCCACTCTTGGCATAGTGGAGCTCTGTTAATTACTTCAGTTTCCAAAGTGAAGTTTTCATCAGAGGTCTATATTTAACAGTATGCTAGAAAAGATATTCGAGTGCCCTGTTTCCCAAAGCTACTGGAGCTTAGTTGGTGTTTCTCTGTTAAGAAATCACCCTTAGAAACAAAAATCATAGAGCAGAAAGAATCAGCTCTACTTAGTGGATTGAAGACTGAAAACATATTTCCCCTTCAGTTCCCATTGGAATGTATGGGAGAAAAAGGAACCTTTCTAGTTTGTCTGCACAACGAGCTAGAAAGGCACAAATGTCACTGTTGTTTTTGCTTAGGAGACTGCATTATTTGCCACTCTTGGCACAGTGCAGCTTTGTGACTTACTTCGGTTTCCAAATTGAAGGTTTAGCTGGAGTTCTGTGTTTTGCTATATGTAGAAACAGTAATTGGAGTGCTTTTCTTCCCTAAGCTACTAGAGCTTAGCTGGCCTTTCTCATTTAAGAACTCTCACTTAGAAACACAAATCATGGAGCAGAAACAATCAGCTTTACTTATCAAACTGGTTGCTTAAAACTTGTCACTCTGTTCTCATCGGAATGAATGAGAGAGAAAGCAGCCTTCTCCATTTTCTATACCCAACAAGTTAGAAAGGCACAAACTTCAGAGATGCTTTTTCTTAAGAGACAGCATGAAGTGCCATGCTTCACATAGTGGAGCTGTGTGAATCATTTTGGCTTCCAAATTGAAGTTTAAGCTGGGATTCCGTGTTTCATTGTATGCGTGTACAGGCATCTGAGTGCCCTGTTTCCCAAAGGTGCTGGAGCTGAGCTGGCCTTTCTCAAGGAATAACTCACTCTTAGAAACACACATCGCTGAGCAAAAATAATAGCTCTGCTTAGAGAACTGGAGGCTTAAAATGTGTTCACCCCTCAGTTCCCATAGGAATGAATGGGGGAGAAAGCAGACTTGTCCAGTTTCTCTGCCCAACAAGCTGGAAAGGCATCAAATTCAATGATGCTTTTTCTTAGGACACTGCAAGAGTTGACACTCTTGGCACATTGTGGCTCTGTGTATTACTGTCATTTCCAACATGAAATTTTAGCCGGAGTTCTTTGTTTCACCATATGTGGAAAGAAGCATTGGAGTGCACTGCTTTCCAAAGCTGCTGGAGGGTTGCTGGCCTTTCTTCATTAAGAACTCATTCTTGGACATGCAAATCAGTAATCAATTTTGAAACTGTCTCTTTGCTATTTCTTTCTCAATAAAATTAATTAAAATGAAAATTAAAAAAAAACTTTATAGAATTCATACATTGCATAAATGTCCAATGTGAAGAAAGAATGTCTGATGTTGAAGGTAAAATAGTGAGTTATGAAAAATGTCTCAAAGAAAAGAACAGAACAAGAGAAGGTTATCCAGTAGCTACTAGATGATAACAGGAAGAGCAATATAACTTTATGCAGATTTAGCGAAAAATTTGAGTATAGCTCAGATGGGTTCACTAACATTGTTTGAGAAACAGTGAAAGACACTTTCCCAAGCATATGCATTTAAAATATGAGTAAGTGATGTGCATAAACTTTCAAAAATCTATGATAAAAAACTATAAAGATATATCCTTATTAAGGATAGCTATACAGCTACTTTCTCTTAATTCTATGAATAAAAAGGTTTCAAATAATAGTGTTTCTGGGAGGGTATCATGTCTGTATCTTGTACTAAGAATAACCACTAAGAAGAAAACAATATGCAAAGTATTAATTATTGAAACTGTCCTATTAATCGGTTTGAAACTGTCTTATTGATATTTGCTTCTCAATAAAATTACCCAAAAAAAGTAAAGAAAAAGGAAAGAAACAGAAATCATCAATCAGAAACAATCAGCTCTACTTAGCGAACTGGAGGCTTAAAATGTACATCACCCTCGGGTCAGATTGGAATGAATGGGAGAGAAAGAGGCCTTATCCTTTTTCCTTGCACAACGAGCTGGAAAGGCACAAATTTCAGGGATACTTTTTCTTAGGAGACTGCATGAATTGACACTCTGTATACTGGGGCTCTGTGAATTACTTCAGTTTCCTAGGTGAAGTTTTAGCTGGAGTTCTGTGTTTCAGTGTATGCAGGTACATGCATTGGAGTGCCCTGCTTCCCAAAGCTGCTGGAGTTTAGCTGGCTTTCTGTATTAAGAACTTATTCTTAGAAACACAAATTATTAAGCAGAAATGATCATTTTTACTTATCAAACTGGTCTTAAAACGTATTACCACTCTTTTCACATAGCAATGCTTGGGAGAGGAAGAGGCATTTTCCAGTTTCTCTGCACAACAAGATGGAAAGGCATAAAATTGAAGGATGCTTTCTCTTAGGAGACTGAATGGGTTGCCACTGTTTTAATAGTGGCGTCTGTGAATTACTTCAGTTTCCAAAGTGAAATCTTAGGGGGAGTTTTGTATTTCGCTGTATGTGGGAACAGGCACTTACTGTATGTTGGAGTGTCTCGCTTCCCAAAGCTGCTGGAGCTTACCTGACATTTCACATTTAGAACTCACTCTTAACAAAACAAATCATATTGCAAAAACAATTTGCTCTACTTAGCCAATAGGAGACTTAAAACTTGTTACCGCTTCAGTTCCCATAGGAATGAATGGGAGCAAAAGAAGCCTTCTCTAATTTTCAGCACAGTGGGCAGGAAAGGTACAAACTTCAGGCATACTTTTTCCTTCAGAGACTGCATGAGTTGCCATACTTGGCATAGTGTGGTTCTGTGACTTACTTAACTATCCTAAATGAAGTTTTAGCTGGAGTTCTTTGTTTCACTGTATGTGAGAACAGGCATTGAAGTGTCTTGCTTCCCAAAGGAGCTGCAGCTTAAGTGGATTTTCTGCATTAAGAATGCCATCTTAGAAACACAAATCATCGAGGAGAAACAATGAACTGTACTTGGCATACTGCAGGCTGAAAACGTATTCCGGAATCTATTCCTGGAGGAATTAATGGAAGAGAAAGAAGCCTTCTCCAGTTTCTCTGCACAACATGTTGGAAAGGCACACACTTCAGTGATGCTTTTTCTTCAAAGTTTGCATGAGTTGCCACTCTTGGTATAGTGGGCCTCTGTGTATTATTTTGCTTTCCAAAGTGACGATTTCACTGGAGTTTAGGGTTTCACTGTGTGCGGGAACAGACATTAGCATGCCATGCTTCTCAATGTAGATGGAGGTTAGCTAGGTGTTCTCCATGAAGAACACACTGTTAGAAACCCAAATCATCGAGAAGAAACAATTCTACTTAGCGAACCAGAGGCTTAAAAAGTGTTACCACCTCAGTTTCCATATGAATGAAAGGGAAAGAAAGAAGCTTTCTCAAGTTTCTGTGCACAAGAATCTGCAAAGGCACAAACTTCAGATGCTTTTTCTTTGGAGTCTGCATAAATTGCCACTTTTGGCCTAGTTGGACTCCTTCAATTACTTTGGTTTGCATAGTGACGTTTTCACTAGAGTTTAGTGTTTCGCTGTGTGGGTGAAAAGACTTTTGTTTGGCATACTTCCCAAAGGAGGTAGAGGTTAACATCCTTTCTCCAGGAAAAACTAACTCTTAGAAAGACGAAACATTGAACAGAAACAATCAGCTGTACTTGTTGTACTGCAGGCTGAAAACGTGTTACCAAATCTATTACCAGAGTAATGAATGGGAGAAAAGGAAGCCTTATCCAGGTTCTGGGCACAATGAGCTGGAAGGGAGCAAACTTCAGGAATGCTTTTTGTTCGAATAATGGACGAGCTGCCACTCTTTGTATAGTGGGGTTTTGTCAATTATTTCGATTACCAAAGTAACATTTTAGATAGAGTTTTGTGTTTCACTCATGTGTGAACAGGCATTGGAGTGCCTTTCATCCCAAAGAATATGTAGCGTAGCTGGCCTTTCTCTGTTAAGATCTCACCCTTAAACAAGAAAAATGTTATAGGACTGTCCTGATACAATGCTGTGTAAGGTTAGATTTCTAAATTTCTATGTAAAAATATTTAACTGTTTATTCTCTTTTTTAAAATCTTTTTTCCAATTTTGTTTTCATATTCTGTACAGACTTAAACTTTAACATATTAATGCTTCATGGAAAATGCCTATTACTCTTATGCCTAAGACGTTTTATATTCATAAAGATAGAAAGGTTAAGCTCAACTGCCTATGTGGTAGGGTAATATTAATGAGCTTCTCTTCTGGATCGCTAACAACCTAAGTTCACAGACAAAAATTAGAGAAAAAGAAGGGCTGCAAGGACAGGCAAGATTTTTGGCCCTAGCCTTTTAAAGTCAGTGAAGGCTCAGGACATAGGGGAACCTGTACTGTAAAATGATGTAACTCAGATATGTCCCAAGTTTTCTGATCAAGGAGATTATGGGGCCACAGAGGAAAGTGATTGATGATGTAGAGTGTGCATTAGGAGAGCCACGTGGAGAGAAAACATTCAATCAGACTTTCAAAGGGAGCAAATTGTTCAAACAATGACCGTGACTCTTCCATATGGCTGACACTTACAAAGGATCTACAAACTGCAGTATAGAGGTTCAGGATAAATCCTGAGGAGATTTGACTGACCTTATCAGATACAAGAGTTACATTATTTGCTATACAGGTCTTGGTTAATCTTAGTCTTAACTATCCTGCAGAATAGTATAAAAACTAAGTGTGAAAAGCAAAGCCATATTAATAGGCTGAGCTGTAAAAGGCTCAAGTCAGCAACTTCTTTTCTTTTTCTTTTTATGGTGGAAGCAGTGATTGAACTCAGAACCTTGTGTTTTCCAGTCAAGCATTTATTCCACTGAGCTATCCCCTTGGGAAAGTCAACAAATTCTGTCATTGCCACTCTTACAGAAAACCCACTAGTATTATGGATGATTGGACCATATTGGAATAGTTTGCTGAATTCAGAGACCTACAATATTTAAATGACTATGGAAAACTCTTCTCTGACAAAACTAAACAAATAGAGGGATACAAATGAACGACCATTTTATATCTCTATTTTCAAAGTAGATAAGATAGACAGCAGCGTTCTCTTGGACTATTGAATAGAGAGATTTGTTTTAATAGTGTTTATGGACACACAAATCACCAAGCAGAAACAATCAGCTCTACTTAGGGAGCTCTAGGCTTCAAACATGTAATCACCTCGGTTGCTAAAGGAATGAATGGGATAGAAACAACCTTCCACAGTTTCTCTACACAACGAGCTGTAAAGTAACAAACTTCATGGTTGCTTTTTCTAAGACACTGAATGCGGTTCCACTCTTGGCATTGTGGAACTTTGAGAATTACTTCGGCTACCAAAGTGATGCTTTAGCCACAATTCTATTTTTCACTTTATGTGAGAACTGGCATTGGAGTGCCCTGCTTCCTAAACAAGCAGGAGATTAGCTGGCTCTTTTCTGGTAAGTACTCACTCTTAGAAACGCAAATCATGGAGCAGAAACAATCAGCTCCCCTTGGCACACTGCATGCTTAGAAAGTGTTACCGCCTCAGTTTCCCCAGGAATGAATGAGAGAGAAAACAGACTTCTCCAGTTCCTCTGCAAAATGAGATGGAAAGTCACAAACTTCACGGATGCTTTTCCTTAGGAGACTTAATGTTTTGCCACTCTTGGCATAGTGGGGCTTTGGGAATTACTTCAGTTACCATATTCTGTAGGGACATAAAGTTTAATATATTCATATTTAATGGAGTGTTGGGGAGACAGTTCAGTAGAATAAATAGTTGTTCCTTGTTATGCCTAAAGCGTTTGATATTCAGACAGATAGTGAGGTTTAGCTCAACTGCCTGTGTTGCAGGATAATATGAATAAGCTTCATTTATAGATGGTTCACAACATAAGTTGGCAGACAAAAAATTAGAGAAGAAGAAGCAATGCAAGGACGGCCAGCATTTGACCCTAGCCTTTCAAGATCAGTGAAGATTCAGGGCATAGGAGAACCTGTACTGTAAGATGATGTAACTCAGATCTGTCCCAAGTTTTCTGATCAAGGAGATTATGGGGCCACAGAGTAAAGTGAACGACGATGTAGAGTGTGCCTATGGAGAGCCACATGGGCAATACACATTCTCTCAGGATTTCACAGAGAACAAATTGGTCAAGCAATGGCTGTGATTCATCCTCATGGCTGACACTTACAATGGATTTACAAATGCAGTACAGGGTTTCAGAATAAATCCTGAGGGAATTTGGGTGACCTTATCAGATACAAAAGTTACATTACCTGTAATATAAGTCTTGCTTTATCTTAGTCTTAATCATCCAGCAGAAAAGTATAAAAACGAAGTATGAAAAATAAAGCCATACTAATATGCACAGCTGTAAAATGCTCAAGTTAACAACCTCTATTTCTTTGGTGGGACTTGGTACTGAAGTCTGGCCCTCCTGCTTTCCACGTAAGCATTTATTCCACAGAGCCTTTCCCACAGCCAAGGCAGTAACTTCTGTCATTACCAGTCTTAAAGAAAACTCACTAGTATTGTGGACTATGGTACTATATTAGGATGTTTTTCTGAGCTCAGGAACATACAATATTTAAATGACAATGGAATACTCTTCTCTGATAAAACTAAACAAAAAAGGAGAAGGTTACAAATGAACGACCATATAGAATCTGTATGATCAAAATAGTAAATGTAGATACACAGCTGCATTTTCTTGTATCGTAGAATTCAGAGATTTGGTCTAATAGTGTTTGTGACACCAAATCACTGAGGAGAAACAGTCATCTCTACGTAGGGAGCTCTAGGCTGCAAATGTGTTGCCATGTCTTTTGCTATAAGAATGAATGGGAGATAAACAGCCTTCTCCATTTCCTCTGCATAACTAAAAAGAAAGTCACAAACTTCACGGATGTTTTTCTTAGGACATTGAACAACTTGCCTCTCTTGTCATAGGTTCCTTTGTGAATTACCTCCGTTACCAAATTGACATTGTAGTCATACCTCTGTGTTTTGCTGTATTTGGGAGCACGCAATGGAGTTCTTTGCTCCTCAAAGAAGCTGGAGATTAACTGGATCTTCTCCATCAATAACTCACTTTTAGAAACCCAAATCTTGGAGCACAAACAAACAGCTGTACTTGGAAAACTGAATGCTTACACGTGTTACCACCCAGGTTAACATAGGAATGAATGGGAGACAAAATGGCTTTCTCCAGTTCCTGTGCACAACGAGTTGGAAACACACACACTTCACAGATGCTTTTTCCTAGGACACTGAAGGAGGTGCCACACTTGGCATAGTGGGGCCTTGTGAACTACATTGGTTATAAAAGTTAAACTACAGCCAGAGATCTGTGTTTTGCTATATGTGGATATAGGTATTGGCGTGTCCTGCTTACAAATGAAGCTGGATCTTAGTTGGCTGTTCTCCATTAATAAATCACTCTTTGAAACTCAGATCATGGAACCTAAACAATCAGCTCTACTTGGAAAAATAGATGCTTAGAACATGTTACAACCACTTTTCCCAAAGGAATGTAAGGGAGAGAAAACATCCTTTTCAACCTCCTCTGGACAACGAGCTGGAAAGTCCCAAACTTCATGGATGCTTTTTCTTATGAAACTGAAAGAGATGCCACTCTTGGCATAGTAGGGCTTTGTGAATCACTTCGGTTCCAAAGTTAACATTTTGGCAAGTGTTCTGTGTTTCTATGTATACGGGAAAAAGGCATTGGTATGCCCTGCTTCCCAAAGTATCTGGACATTAGCTGGCCCTTGGCACTTAACACCTCACTCTTAAAACAAAAAACGTTGATCAGAAACAATCATCTTTACTTGCAAAACTGGATACTTGGAACATATTAAAACCTCAGTTCACATAGGAAAGAATGGCAGAGAAAACAGCCTTCTTCAGTTCCTCTGCATAAAGGGCTAGAAAGTCACAAACTTCACGGATGTTTTCTTTTAGGAGAATCAATGAGTTTCCACTCTTGGCATAGAGGGGCTTTGTGAATTACTTTGGTTACCAATTTGGTATTTCAGCCAGAGTTCTGTGTTTCACTGTATGCAGGGAGGGGAATAGGAGTGCCTTGCTTCACTAGGAAGCTGGAGCTTAGCGGTCTCTTATCTGCTAAGAATTCACTCGAACAAAAGTGATGGATCAAATACAATCATCTCTATTTGAAAAACTGGATGATTAGAATAGTTTACGACCTCGTTTCCCATTGCAATGAATGGGAGAAAAAAGATTTGCATTCTTCAGTTCCTCTGCACAACTAGTTGAAATGTAACTGGCACTAGGGATATTTTTTTCTTACGAGACTGAATGTGTTGCCACACTTGTCATAGTGAGGCTTTGTGAATTAGTTCTGATAAAAAAGTGATGCTTCAGCCAGAGTTCTCTGTTTTCATGTATGCAGCAACAAGAAATCGAGTACTCTGATTCCCAAAGGAAATGGAGATTAGCTGGCACTTTTTATTAATACCTCACTCTTAGATACTCAAATTATGGATCAGGAACAATCAGTTCTTCTTAGGAAAACTGAATGCTTACAACGAGTTACCAACTCGGTTCCTATAGGAATGAATAGGACATAATTCAGACTTGTCCAGTTTCTCTGCACAATGAGCTTGAAAGTCATGAGCTTCATGGTTTCCTCTTCCTAGAAGACTGAATTGCTGCAGTTTTTGCTATAGTGGGGCTTTGTATACCACTATAGTTACAAAAGAGACGTTTTAGCCAGAGTTCTGTGTTTCACGGTATGTGGGAATAGACATTGGAGTTCCTTGCTTCCCAAAGAAACTGGAGCTTACCTGGCTGTTCTCCATTAAGAAATCACTCTTCGAAATACAAATCATGGAGGAGAAATAATCAACTCGACTAGAAAAACTGGATGTTTACAACGTGCTAAAACCTCGCTTCCCTTTGTAATGAATGAGACAGAAAACAGCCATCTCCAGATCATCTGTACAACTAGCTGGAATGTTACAACATACATGGATGATTTTTCTTAGGAGAGTGAAAGAATTGCCACCCTTGGCATAGTAGGGCTCTTTGGATTACTCCTATTACCAAAGTGACATTTTAGTGAGTTTTGTCTGTTGCGCTGTATGTGGGAAAAGGCACTGCAGTGTCATGCTTTCCAAAGAACCTGAAGTTTATCTTACACATCTCCGTTAATAGCTCATTACTAGAGCACAACTCATGAAGCAGAGACAATTGGCTCTACTTGGAAAATTGGATGCTTGGAACGTGATAAATCCTCAGTTCCCATAGGAGTGAATGGGACAGAAAACATCCTTCTCCACTTCCTCTGGACAACAACCTAGAAAGTCACTAACTTCAAGGATGCTTTTTCTTAGGAGAATGAATGGGATGCCACTCTTGGTGTAGTGGGGCTTTGTGAATTGCTTCGGTTACCAACGTGACATTTTATGTTTAGTTTTGTGTTTCAGTCAATGCGAGAACAGGCACTAGGGTGCCCTGCTTCCCAAGGTAACTGGAGCTTAGCTAGCTCTTCATTGTTAACAACTCTAAGTACCACAAGGCATGCAGCAGAAACAATAAGCTCTACATGAAAAACTGGATGCTTAGAACATGTTACCAACTCAATTCCCATAGGAGAGAAAACAGCCTTCTCCTATTCCTCTGCAAAACGAGTTGGACACTCACAAGCTTCATTTTTTTATTACGAGACTGAGTGAGTTGCCACTCTTGGCATAGTGGGTCTTCATGCATTACTTCGGTTACCAAAATGATGTATCAGCAAGAATTCTGTGTTGAACTGTACATGGGAAGGGGCATTGGAGTGCCTTGCTTCACAAAGAAAGTGGAGCTTAGCTAGCCTTTCTCCATAAAGAATTCACTTGTAGAACACAAATCATGGAGCAGAAATAATGAGCTCTCCTTGGAATCCTGGATGAGTAGAACCTGGGTTCCAATAGAAATGAAAGGGAGAGAAAACATCATTCTCCAGTTCTTCAGCACAGCGAGCTCTAAAGTCACAATGTTCGTAAATGCTTTTTCTTAGGAGACTGAATGAGTTGCACTTCTTGCCATAATGTGGCTTTGTAAATTACTTCGATTACCAATGTCACATATCAGGCAGAGGTCTGTTTCACATGCAGGACAAGGCATTGGAGTGCCCGATTTCCCAAAGAACTTGGACATTACCTGGCCCTTTTCCCTTAAGACCTCACTCCTTGAACACGAATCATGGATAAGAAGCAATCAGCTCTACTTGTAAAACTGGACGTAACACCACGGTTCCCATGAGAATGAGTTTGAGACAAAACTGCTTTATTCAGTTTCTCTGCACAACGAGTTGGAAAATCACAAGATTCACAGATCATTTGCTTAGGAGACTAAATGAGTTATCCCTTTTGGCATACTGGGTCTTTGTTATTTAATTCAATACCAAAGTGAGGTTTTACCAAGAGTTCTCTTTTGTGCTGTATGTGGGAACAAGTATTGGAGTTACTTGCTTACCAAAGAAGCTGGAGCTTAGCTAGACGTTCTCCGTTCAAAACTCACACTTAGAAACACAAAACATGGAGTAGAAACATTCAGCTTTACTAGGAAAACTGGATGTTTAGAACGTGTTACCACCTCAGTTCCCATAGGCAAGAATGGGACAGAAAAGAGCGTTCTCCAGTTCCTCTGCACTACAACCTAGAAACTTCCAAGAGTCACGTATACTTTTTCTTTTCAGAGTGAATGAGTTGTCACTTTTGGCATAGTAGGGCTTTTTGAATTACTTTGGTTACCAAAGTGACGTTTTAGGCAGAGTTCTCTGTTGCGCTGCATGCGGGAACAGGCATTGGCGTTCCGGACTTCCCAAAGAAGTTGGACATTAGCTGGCCTTTTTCTCTTAAGCCCTCACTCAGAATACAAATCATAGATCAGGAACAATCTGCTCTACTTGGAAAACTGGATGCTTAGAACATGTCAAAATCTCAGTTCCCATATTAATGAATGTGAGAGAAATCAAACTTCTCCAGATCCTTGGCACAATGAACTAGAATGTCACAACATTCACGGATGGTTTTATGTAGGAGACTGAATGAATTACCACTCTTGGCATAGAAAGACTTTGAGAACTACTTCAGTTACCAAAGTCATGTTTCAGGGAGAGTTCTGTTTTTTCCTTTATGTGGGAATAAGAATTCTAGTACGCTGCTTGCCAAAGGAACTGGAGATTAGCTGGCTCATCTCCTTTAGGAACTCACTCTTAGAAACATAAATCATACAGCAGAATCAAGCACCTCTAGTAGGAAAATTGGATGCTTAGAACGTGTTACCACCTCGCTTCTCATAGGAAAGAATAGCAGAGAAATCAGCCTTCTCCAGTTCCTCTGCACAATGAGATGGAAAGTCACAAACTTCGCGGATGCTTTAT
Organism: Octodon degus; assembly: GCF_000260255.1. Classification (NCBI taxonomy): domain Eukaryota; kingdom Metazoa; phylum Chordata; class Mammalia; order Rodentia; family Octodontidae; genus Octodon; species Octodon degus. Next base: position 522,257 of record NW_004524972.1, on the reverse strand, counting down.
CTTGGGGTAACGAATGAGTTGCCACTTATGACATAGTGGGGATTTGTGAATTACTTTGGTTACCAAAGTGATGATTCATCCAGCATTCTGTGTTTTGCTGTTTGCGGGAAAGGGCATTGGATTGCCTTGCTTCTCAAAGAAGCTACAGCTTAGCTGGCTCTTATCTGCCAAATATTAACTCAGAGAACAGAAATTATGGATGAGACTCAATCACCTCTACTTGGAAAACTGGATGATTAGAAGGAGTTACCGCCTTGGTTCTCATAGGAATGAATGGGCGAGAAAAAATTCATTTCCGGTTCCTCCTTACAATGAGCTGCAAAGACACAATCATCACGGATCCCTTCTCTTATGAGACTGAATGAGTTGCCACCGTTAGCATAGTGGGGCTTTGTGAATTACTTAGGTTACAAAAGTGATGTTTCAGTCACAGTACAGTGTTTCACTGTATGTGGGATCAGCCATTGAAGTACCCTGCTTACCAAAGAAACTGGAGCTTAGCTGGTACATCTCCTTTACGAACTCACTCATAGAAACACAAATGATAGAACAGGCACCATCAGATCTACTTGGAAACCGGATGTTTAGAACGTGTTAATACCACTCTTGAGACCCAGTCCTAGCCCAGTTCCGGTGAGTGTGTGGAGAGATTCCTGCTACCCTGCGCCGGAGCGACCAGTCCCAGCCCAGGCGAAGAGTGGGCCAGACCCTCTCCCACACCCTCGGGCCGCCCCCCACCACTCCGCCATACGTCCCCACCTCTCCTGGCCAGTAGGAATTTCTGCCGACTTCCGGGAACCCCCAGACACAGTCCTAGCCCAGGTCCGGTGAGTGTGTGGAGAGCTTCCTGCTAAACTGTGTTGGCGGGACCAGTCCCAGCCCAGGCGCAGCGAGGGCCGGACCCTCTCCCGCCACCTCGGGCTACCCCCCACCACTCCACCTTACCTGCCCCACCCCTCCCGCTAAGTAGGAATTTCTGCCGAGTTCCAGGAAAACCCAGACCCAATCCTAGCCCAGGTCCGCAGCAGGAAGGAGCTGAGCACAGCAGCCAGACCTAAGCCAGACACAGCTGGATAACTCCAAACTCTGTAGAGCTCCACCTCAACTTCAGTACATGTGAAGGTTATAACTACAGCAAAGATCTACAAAAAAGGGCAGAAGACAGTACTACACAAAATGATGAGAAGGAACAAAATGCAACCTCAGAACCCAAGCCCACCCGTAACAAGTGCAGAGGACACTAACAGAGAACAAATTGGGTCACACAGCTGAAAGCAATGAATCAATGGCTTCTGAAATAAAACAGCTGCAGAAAGTTATAGAAGACCTCAGATTGGAAATGAAAAAAGAAATCCCTGAATTAAT
>NW_004524972.1:500694-505359 GCF_000260255.1 Octodon degus | reverse complement strand
TGATTTGTTCTAAGGGTGTTTGTAAATAGTATCAGAAGTCCGCATCTTGTACAGCAATTAACCACTAAGAAGAATATATGCAGTGTATTATTTGTTGAAGCTGTACTTCCGATTTGATTTGAAACTGTCTCATTGCTGTTTATCAATAAAACTTTGAAAAAAAAGTAAAGTCAACTAATAGATTAAAAAAATAATAACACCTCTCTTCCCATAGTTATCAATGGTAGAGAAAGAAGCTTTGGTTAGTTTCCATGCACAATGATTTGGAAAATCACATGATTCATGGATAATTTGCTCAGGTGACTGAATTAATTGCTACTTTTGGCATAGTAAATCTTTGTGATTTACTTCAATTACCAAAGTAATGTTTTAGCCAGAGTTCTCTGTTGCACTGTATGCAGAATCAAACATTGGTGTGTCCTGCTTACCAAAAAAAATGGAGCTTAGCTGGCTCTTTTCTGTTGAGAATATATTGTTATAAAACAAATCTTGGAGGAGAAACAATCAGGTCTACTAGGAAAACAGGATGGTTAGAACGTGTTACCACCTAAGTTCATACATTAACAAATGAGACAGAAAACAGTCTTCTCCATGTCTTAGGCACAGCACTGTATGTTTAGAACATGTTCCAAACTTGGTTACTGTAAGAATGAACGATCGAGAAGACAGCCTTCCCCATTTCCTCTGTACAAAGAGCTGGAGAGTCAGAAACTTCACGGATGCTTTTTCTAAGCAGACTTAATTAGTTGACACTCCTGGCATAGATGGGCTTTATGAGTTACTTCGGTTACCAAAGTGACCTTTTGCGAGACTTGTGAGTTTTGCTTAATGCACAAACAGACTTTGGAGTGTCCTGCTTACAAAAGAAACTGGAAATCAACTGGCTCTTTTCCTTAAGACCTGACTCTAAGAAACACAAATAGTGGAACAGAAACAATCTGCTCTAGTAGGAAAACTAGATGTTTGAACGTGTTACTATCTTGGTTCTCAGCAGAATGAATGGGACAGAAAACAGGCTTCTCCACTTCCTCTGCACAAGGAGCTAGAAATTCATAAGGCTCAAGGATGCTTTCTGTAGGGAGACATAGTGAGTTGCCATACTGCACAAAGTGGGGCTTTTTAAAATTACTTTGGTTACCAAAGAGACATTTTAGCTAGTGTTCTGTATTTCGCTGTGTGTGGGAACAGGCATTGTAGTGCACTGTTTCTGAAAGAAGCTGGATCTTAGCTGGCTGTTCTTTGAGAAGAACTCATTCTTAGAAACACTAATCATGGAAGTGATACAATCAGCTCAACATGCAACACTTGATGCTCAGAACGTGTTAACACCTCGCTTCCCATAGAAATGAATGGGTGAGAAACAGCCTTCTACAGTTCTTCTGCACAATGAGTTGGAAAGTCTCAAATTTCACGAATCCTTTTTTGTGGGAGGCCATTAACTGGTATCCATTTCATAGTAGTGTCAGCCCTTTTCTTAAGTTTCTATTCCCCTGCTGAGTTAAGATTATGGTCCTTCTCACCTTGTCCATTCCCCGTGAATCACGTGCTATGCCCCAGGGATTGCACCTTCCCCTGTTGCCTAGTTACCTGCTGACCCCAAGAGCCAAGACTTCCTCATTCCTACACTCCCTATATATACCCAGCACCTCCCCTGAATAAATTGAGACTTGATCAGAATCTTGACTTGTCTCCATTCTTTGTGTCTCCTGTCCTTTGTCCCCTCTTCAATTCCCCGCTCCTCCCCCAGGTGACCTTCGTTGACTGACCTGCTGGTTTGGGACGCTTTTTCTTAGGAGACTCAATGAGTTTCCATTCTTGGCATAGTGGGACTTTGTGAATTTCTTTGGTTACCAAACTCGTTTTAACCAGATTTCTGTGTTTCACTTTATGCAGAAACAGGCATTGCAGTGCCCTGCTGCCCAAAGTAGCTGGAGTTGTGCTGGTTCTTCTGCGCTAAGAACTCACTCTTAGAAACACAAATCATGGAGCAGAAACAATCAAGAACACTTAGGGAACCAGAGTTTTCAAACATGTTTCTGTCTCTGTTCCCTTAGGAATGAATGATAAAGAAAACACCTTGGTCAGTTTCTCTGCACAACGAACTGGAAAGTGAGAAACTTTACAGATGCTTTTTCTTAGGAGACTGAATGAGTTGCTACTCTTGGCATAGTGGGGCTTTGTGAATTACTATGGATACCAAAGTGACGTTTTAGCTAGTGTTCTCTGTTTTGTGGTATTGGGGAACAGGCACGGGAGTGCCCTGCCTCCCAACGAAGCTAGAGGTTAACTGGCTCCTCTCCTTTAAGAACTCACTCTTAGAAACCAAATCATGGAGCAGAAGCAATCACCTCTACTTAGGAAACTGCAGTCGTCAAACATGTTTCTACCTCTGTTCCCACAGGAATGAATGGGAGATAAAACACCATTTTGCAGTTCTCTGCACAACGAGATGGAAAGTCACAACCTTCACTAATTCTTTTTCTTAGGAGACTGAAAGTCTTGCCACTCATAGCATAGTGGGGCTTTGTGAACTACTTTGATTACCAAAGTGAGGTTTAAGCCAGACTTCCCTGTTTTGCTGTATGCGGGTACAGGTATTGCAGTGCAGTGTTTTCCAAAGAATCTGGAGCTAAGCTGGCCCTTCTCCTTTAAGAACTTCCTCATAGAAACAAGTCATGGAACAAAAGCACGCAGCTCTACTTATGTAATTTAAGACTTCAAACATGTTTCTGCCTCTATTCCCATAGACATTAATGGGAGAGAAAACACCCATGTCCAGGGTCTCTGCACAAGGTTTTGGAAAGTCACAAATTTCTCAGATGATTTTTCGTAGGATACTGAATGAATTACCTATCTTGGCATAGGGGGCCTCCGTGAATCACTTTGGTTACTACCGTGATGTTTTATCAGGTTTTCTGTGATTTGCTGTGTGCGGGAATAGGCATTGGAATACCCTGCTTACCACAGAAGCTGGAGATTATCTGGTTCTTCTCTGTTAAGAACTCAGTCTTAGAAACACAAATCATGGAGCTGGAACAATGATCCCTACTTAGGGAACTGGAGTCCGCAACGGGTTTCTGCCTCTGTTCTCATATGAATGAATGGGAAAGAAAACACCTTACTCCAGTTTCTCTGCACAATAAGCTGGAAAGTCACAAACTTCATGGATGCTTTTTCCTAGGAGATGGAATGAGTTGCCACTCTTCGCATAGTGGGGCTTTGTGAATTACTTCGGTTAACACAGTGAAATGTTACACCTGAAATCTCTGAAATAATAGCGTTGGAAGTAAAGAAACAACTACAGAAAGGCATAAAATGTATTAGATCAGAAATAATTTCTGATTTAAAAAATCTAATGGTAACTATAATCAAAGAAGTTTTAAGTGCTTGTAAACAATACAGTAATAAAAAGAAGCAGACTATAGAAATGATGGAATCTCTGAATAAGTAATATAGGAAAGAAATAGAATGTATCAATCAGATTCAAAGTGATATACAGAAAATTAAACCTCAATCACAAGCTGACAAAACTGTTTGAGTGATAGTGGAAATGGGTTGTCAGACCTTAAGGATACTATTGCAGCTAGTGAAAAAGTGAGAAAAGATCTCCTAAAAACAACCAGAATGCAGAAAAAATTCAATAACTGCAAGACAATGCAAAGATGAACAATGTAATACTAATTGGCATCAATAAGAAGGAACGAGTCCATACAAATGACATAAGAATATGGGCAGAAGTAATAGCAGACAACTTCCAAAACATGGGGCAACAATCTGACATTCAGATAACTGAAGCATGTAGAATTCGTAATAGCATCAACCCAATTAAAACCACACCCAGCCATATAATAATCAAGATTCCAGAAATTGAGCACAGGAACAGTATACTGAAAGCCGCTAAAGAAAATAAACAGATCACATTTTAAAGGAAAACCCATCAGAATAATGGCAGATTTCTCTTCACAAACCATCAACAGAAGAAGAGCATGGAGCAAAGTACTTCAAGTCTTGGAAGAAAAAAAAACTCCAACCCAGACTAATATACCCTGCAAAACTCTTTTTCAAATATAATGGAGAAGTGAAATAATTCCATGACAAAGAACAACTAAAGAATTTCATGATGACAAAGCCAAGCTTACGCAGACTACTAAGTGATGTCCTAGATAGGGAGCAAAATGATCAGAACTCCATGAATGAGAATGGAAAGAACCCACCAAATAGAGTCAAAAATTAAACACAGGAGAATAAGAGATATAAAATAGTAGTCTTTCAGTTATTCTTTTGTGTACAACAGCAAAATATTCCCATCAGCACACTCTACAAATGGAGTTTTCTTGCACCCCATGGGTCATGATTCCATCTGAGTCTTCAGGGTGGATTTCAAGAAAATAGCTGTGGCTCAGTCCCACAAGTGACACCTGGTCACCAGTAAGTGTCATGGTCATTACCCATGTCCACAACACTCTAGAACTTTGTATGATATACTATCCCCAAACTGCTAGAAGTGTTGGTCATTTATTAGCCATTCCAGGATTTTTCTTAAGTTTTATTTTTAATAGTTCTTTATTATCATGAAAAATTTTTCATAGTTCAATTTCTTGAAACGTTTAATTTTTAATTAATTAGTATTTAATTTTTGAATATTGCTCAATCTTAATTTTTGTT
>NW_004524972.1:477661-500059 GCF_000260255.1 Octodon degus | reverse complement strand
TGGCCACCCTTTTCAAGTTTACTCAAAAATAAAAAATTAAAATTAAAAAAAATCAAGATTTGAAATAAATATGCAAATAAAGCTTTAGTACCTTACAAGAACAGATCCATTTCCAAGGGTTTCCCATTTAAAGAGTCAACTTTCAAAGTTAAAAAAAAATGAAATCAGGAGGCTTTGTTTCTACAAGTTTTCTAAAATCAGAAAGCCCCCTTTGAGCTTGGGGTTCAAAGTGTCAAATACCACGTGAACTTGGGGTTCAAACTGTGTCAAGCAGCACTTTTGAGCCAGTTGCTAAGCACACAGACACTCCACCCTCCTCCACTGGAGGATGGTATGATCCCTGGAGAACGTAGATACTCATTTTTTTTTTTTGATAAATATTGAGTGGATGCAAAAACCAGCCATTCTGTCTTAACACTGAAAAAAATAAGCTGTGGATCTGTGAATGTCCTGTTGGTTTGACATTACAACAGCCAGGTGTATGGTTTCTTGTTGAGGCCCAGGCAGTTTATTGATCTTACAACTTGTAGCACCACTTGGAGGGAATGGATGAATGGGGTTCCAAAGTATAAATGCTTAACACGGAACAATAGCAAAACCCAGCACTGGTCACCTTGGGATCTGATGTCCGGAGTCAGACACTTCAACACTTGAGAAACCGAGTCCAAGAGGGGAGAGTCAGAATCGCCGTTGAGCCAGGCACAGATCAGGTAGGTAGTGAGCGCTTCCCCGGACTCCAGGGCTCCGCAGACCACTGGGAGTAGGGAGGGATGGATCTCGTGATCCTCTCCAGTCCCACGCCGCGCCTGCCTGTGTCACTTGCGGTGCTTCTCCATCTTCTCCAGAGTCTTGTTGGAATCCGGGGACTCTGCTCTCCGGGGTTCATGTAGGACTTGTCTATCAGGCTCAGGGCCTCTTTCATGTAGTTCTGCAAAGCAGACATGGCCGCGCAGATGGCCTGGCTGCCGAAGCCGTGGGTGATCAGGCTGAAATGAGACAAGCAGTTCTGGATGTTCGCCTCCAGCACCAGTGGGGGTCTGTTGTTCCCATTGGGGGTCCGGTCTTGACTGAGGAGGTCCGTGAACTCCTTGCACACTTGCTGTGCAGCCAGGAGCATGTTCTTCCTGTTCGCCATCTCGTTACGTCCTCCAAGATGAAGTCTGGTTAAGTACTCGGCCACTGGCTTAGTATAAAACTCAGCTTCGCAGACGTATGCAAAGTCTCGGGCCAGGTGAACCACTTCGCCTTCCACGAAGGACGTCAGGAGGGTCACGTGAGCAGCCTTGCGCCTGCCAGCTGGAAGATTCAACCCTATCTTGTCCAGCTTCTCCCGCAAGGACCGACCTCCGTTTTTGGATTTAGCTCTTCTGAGAACACCACCCAGCAGGGAGGCGTTCAAGCATTCAGGCGGCGACAGTCGCCTCTGGACTTCAGCCACAGTCACTTTATATTTAGATGTGGAGCTGAGGAGGGACAGTCTTCCGGGGACAGAGCAGAAGACCTCACTTGGATTCATCATGGCATCCACCAGGTCCTTCTGACAGGGAAGGCTCAGAGGGTTTTTAGTCATCGAGATGGGACCTTTGCGAATCACTGTCTGGTCATGCAGAAGCAGGTGCTTGTCGTGGACATTCTGCACTTCGTCCATCCGGTGAGTCATGTTGTGCAGCCCCAGGTTGTCCGCCAGGCCTGTAGGGTCCAGGGAATGAGCGTGGGGCAGCAGTAAGTCCGAGCGGCGGTAGGCGTCTCTGCGGGAGCTCACCGAGCCCCCGTCCAGCCCAGACAGGTGCGGAAGCAGGCCCGCCGGGCACCCGTGGTGCGAGGGCAGGCCGGCACCTTCCTGGCCCTGGCGGCCAGGCCAGCTCTGTTACTGGCTGCCGGTGGGCGCCGGCTGGTGCAGCGGGTTGATGATGGCAACGTAGGCTTCTCCCAGGTGCGAGTAGGGGTCGGCCGACTGCGAGTACGCCAGCTGCTGGTAAGGCGGCGGGAAGTAGGGTGGTTGGTACTCGCCAATCCCGGCGTGCGAGAGCGGCGGTGCGGGGCTGTAGAGGTGCTGTCCAGCCGAGGACAGGTGCGGGATGCGCGGGGTACCATTGCTGCTCCCGTAGTGGCGATCCTGAGGGACCGAGTCGTCCACGCCCCTCGGCGAAGGTCTGGGCGCTCGGGTGCCCCGGGCGCCCAGAGGTGCCATGCCCAAACCCCAGGTCTTGGGTCTAGAAGAGCCGGGGCTGAGGCCGTGGCCGTCGCCTGGGGAGGAGGCCGGCGGGCGCGGGACACGGTGCCGAGAGCGTTCTCTCTTTAGCCCGCACATGTCGCAGTCTTCAATAGTCTTTTAAATAAGGGTTCATCTAACATATTTTATATAGTCCTGCATAACTATCATTTTGGGAGCTCTTTATTGTTCATCCAGGAGCATATTGCAGCTTATTTTGCCTTTTGACGTAAGCTCTTTCTTATGTCATATGAGCTCTGTCTGGAGGTTTTAAATTATTTAAAGTTTGCATAACTGGAATATATTTTACTTTTAGTTTTCAGAGGTATGTTTGCTAAATATAAAATTCAAAGAGGACTGATTTTATTTTTCTTTCAGTCCTTTAATTAGTCCAGTTTCTTATACATTTGGTCCTTTTTTTCTAATGTAGAATAAGATGCTATTTAATTTTGTTCTTCTAAACCTAATGTTTTTAATTACATGCTTTAATGACATTTTTCTTTACAATAAGTTTTGGAGAATTTCAAAAAACAAAAAGAAAAAATAAACCCATAAAAATGTGACGTTAGCCAGAGTTCCGTGTTTCGCTGTATACTTCAATGGGCATTGGAGTGCCCTGCTTCTGAAATATACTGGAGCTTAGCTGGTTCTTCTCCTTTTATAACTCAGGCTTAGAAACACAAATCACGGAGCAGAAACAAGCAAGTCTATTTAGGGAAATGGAGTCTCAAACGTGTTTCTGCCTCTGTTCCCATAGGAATGAAAGTGAGAGAAAACAACCTTCTACAATATATCTGCTCAAGGAGCTGGAAAGTAATAAACTTCACAGATGCTTTTTATTATGATACTGAATAAGTTGATGCTCCAGGCATAGTGGATCTTTGTGAATTACGTCGGTTACCAAAGTGATGTTTCAGACAGAGTTCTATGTTTCACTGTATGCGTGAAGTGGCATTGGAGCGCCCTGCTTCCCAAAGAAGCTGCAGCTTAGCTGGCTTTTGTGCATTAAGAACTCACTAGTAGAAACACAAATCATGGGGTAGAAACAAACAGCTCTGCTTAGGGAAGTGGAGTGTACAAACGCGTTTCTGCCTCTGTTCCCATAGGAATGAATGGGAGAGAAAACATCCTTCTACAATTTCTCTGCACAGCGAGCTGGAAAGTCACAAACTCCAAGAATGATTTTTCTTAGCAGACTGAATGAGTTGCCACTCTTGGCATAGTGTGACTTTGTGAATTTCTTCTGTTACCAAAGTGATGTTTTAGCCAGAATTCTGGGTTCTGCTGTATACTGGAACAGGCATTGCAGTGCCCTGCTTCTCAAAGAAGATGGAACTTAGCTGGCTCTTGTGCATTAAGAACTCACTCTTAGAAACACAAATCATGGAGTAGAAACAAGCAGCTCAGCTTAGGGAACTGGGTTCTTCAAATGTGTTTCCGCCTCTGTTCCCATAGGACTGAACGGGAGAGAAAACACCCTTCTGCAGTTTCTCTGCACAATGATCTGGAAAGTCACAAATTTCACGGATGCTTTACCTTAAGGGACTGAGTGAGTTGGCACTCTTGGCATAGTGAGGCTTTGTGAATTTCTTCGGTTACCAAAGTGATATTTTAGACAGAGTTCTGTGTTCTGCTGTATATGGGAACAGGCATTGGAGCTCCCTACTTCCCAAAGAAGCTGCAGCTTAGCTGGCTCTTGTGTGTTAAGAACTCACTCTTAGAAACACAAATCATGGAGTAGAAAAAAGCAGCTCTGCATAGGGAACTGGAGTCTTTAAACGTGTTTTGCCTCTGTTCCCATAGAATTAAATAAGAGAGAAATCTCCTTTCTCCACTTTCTCTGCACAACCAACTGGAAAATCATAAACTTCATGGACTTTTTTAAGAGATTGAATATGTTGCCACTCTTGATATAGGGCATCTTTTTGAATTACTTCAGTTACAAAAGTGAAGTTTTAGCCAGAGTTCTCAGTTTTGCTGAATGCGAATACAGCCATTGTAGTGCCGTGCTTCCCAAAGGAGCTGAAGCTTAGCTGGCTATTGGATTATGAACCCACTCTTAGAAGCAGAAATCATGTAGAAGAAACAAGCAGCTCTACGTATGTAAGTAAAATCTTCACACATGTTACTGCCTATGATCCCATAGAAATTAATAGGAGATAATCCATCCTTCACAAGGTACTCTACAGAAGGAGCTGTAAAGTAACTAAGTTCACTGATGCTTTTCCTTAGGAGAATAAAGGAGTTGCTACTCTTGGCATAGTGGGGATTTGTGAATGACTTCGTTTACCAAAGTATTGTTTTAACCAGAATTCCGTGTTTCACTGTATGTGGCAACAGGTGCTATATTGCCCTGCATCCCAAAGAAGCTAGAGCTGAGCGAGCTCTTCTCCAAAAGGAACTCTCTCTAAGAAGCACATATCATGGAGAATAAGCAAGCAGCTCTACTTGGGGAACTGGAGTCTTCCAAAGTGTTTTTGCCTCTGTGCCCATAGGCAAGAATGGGAGAGAAATCACCCTTCTCCAGTTTCTGTGCAAAAAGAGCTGTAAATTCAAAAACTTCAGAGAAGATTTAGTTTAGGATACTGAATGAGTTGCCATTCTTCCTCATGGTACTTGTGAATTGCTTCAGTTACCAAACTGACAATTTTACCAGAGATCTCTGTTTCAATGTTTGTGGAACATGCATTGGAGTGTCCTCCTACCCAAAAAAGCTGGAGCATATCAGGATCTTCTCTTTATGAAATCATCTGAGAAACACAAATCTTGGAGAAGAAAAAACTGGTTCTGGTTAGGGAACTGGAGTCTTCAATCATGTTTCTTCCTCTGTTCCCATAGGAATGAATGGGACAAAGAACAAACTTCTGCAGTTTCTCTGCACAATGAGGTGGAAATTCACAAAACTCACAGATAATCTTTCTTAGGAGACTTTATACACAGATAATCTTTCTTAGAGGACTGTTCACCTTGGTAACCCAAGTAATTCACAAAGACACACTATGTCAAACCTCACTCTTGGCATAGTGAGGCTTTGTGAATTACTTCGATTACCAAAGTGTTTTAGTGCGAGGTCTGTGTTTCAATGTATGCGCAAACAAGCATTGTAGTGCCCTGCTTCCTGAAGAACCTAGAGGTTAACTGGCTCTTCTCCATTAAGAACTCCCTCTGAGAAACACAATTCATTTAGCAAAAACTAGCAGCTCTAGTTTCAGAAGTGGAGTCTTCAAACGTGTTTCTGCCTATGTTCCTGTAGAAATGAATGAGAGAGAAAGCACCCTTCTCCACTTTCTCTGCACAACTAACTGGAAAATAATAAACTTCATGGATACTTTTTTTAAGGATATTGAATGTGTTTCCACTCTTGGCATTGTCAGGCTTTGTGAATTACTTCGGTTACCAAAGTGACGTTTTAGCCAGAGTTCTGTCTTTTGCTGTATGCGGGAACAGGCATTGGAATGTCCTGCTTCCCAAACAAGCTGGAGCTTAGCTGGCTTTTCTATATAAAGAAATTACTCTTGGAACACAAATCTTGAAGCAGAAACAATCAGTTCTACATAGGGAAGTGGAGACTTTAAACGTGTTTCTGCCTTTCTTAACATAGGAATGAGTGAGAGAGACAATGCCCATTCTTTCTCTCAATGCACAAGGAGCTGGAATGTCACAAACCTCACATATACTCTTTCTTAGGAGACTGAATGAGTTGTCACTCTTGGTATAGTAGGAATTTGTGAATTACTTTGGGTACCAAAGTGACCTGCTACTCAGAGATTTGTGATTTTCTCTATGGGGGAATAGACATTGTAGGGCCCTGTTTTCTAAAATAATTGGACGTTAGCTGGCTCTTCTATCATAAGAATTTACTCTTAGAAACACAAATCATGGAGTAGAAACAGTTAGCTTAACTTAGAGAACCTAAATCTATAAATGTATTTATCATTTTGTCCCCTCAGATATAAATGAGAGAGAAATCACCCTTCTCATCTTTCTCTTCACAGTGAGCTGGAAAGTCACAAACCTCATGGATGCTTTTTCTTAGGAGACTGAAGGAGTTCCCAGTCTTGGCATACTGGTGCTTTGTGAATTTCTTCAGTTACCAAAGTGATGTTTTTGCCAGAGTTCTTTGTTTCAGTTTATGCGGGAACAGTTATTGGAGTGCCCTGCTTCCCAAAGAAGGTGGAGCTTAGCTGGTTCTTCTCCATGAAGAACTCACTCTTAGAGTCTCAAATTATGGAGCAGAAACAACAGCTCTACTTGGGGAACTGATATCTTCAAAAGTTTTTCTGCCTCTAATCCCATAAAAATGAATGGGTGAGAAAGCACCCTTCTCCACTTTCTATGAAAAATGAGATGGAAAGTGACATATTTAACATATGATCTTTCTAAGGAGGCTGTATGAGGTGCCACTCTTGGCATAGAGGTTCTTTTTGAATTATTTCAGTTTTAAGCAGAGTTCTCTATTTCTCTGTATGTGAAACAGGGATTGGAGTGCAGTGCTTTCCAAAGAGGCTGGAGTGCAGCAGGCTCTTCCCCCTTCAGAATTCACTCTTAGAAACACAAATTCTGGAGAAGAAAACAGCAGCTCTAGTTATGGAACTGGAGTCTTCAAATGTGTTTCTGCCTCTTTTCCCATAGGAATGAATGGGAGAGAAAACACCCTTTCCCAGTTTCTCTGCACAACGAGCTGGAAAATTACAAGCTTCACTGATGGTTTTTCCCAGGAGACTGACGATATTCCGATTCTTGGCAAGGTGGAGCTTTGCTTGCTCTTGTGCGTTAAGAGTTCACTCTTAGAAACAAAGATCATGGAGCAGCATCAAGCATCTCTACTTAGGGAACTAGAGTCTTCAAACGTGTTCCTGCTTCTCTTCCCATAAACATGATTGGGAGAGAAAACACCATTCTCCTGTTTCTTTGCACAAACAGAAAGTCAGAAATTTCACAGATGCTTTTTTTTATTGTACAGAGTGTGTTGCCATTCTTGGCATAGTGTGTCTTTGTGAACTACTTCAGTTGCCAAAGTGATGTTTTAACCAGAGTTCTGTGTTGAGCTGTATACAGGAACAGGCATTGGAGTGCACTGCTTCCCAAAGAAGCCAGAGTTCAGCTGGCTCTTCTCTCTTAAGAATTCACATGTAGAAACACAAATCATGTGGCATAAACAAGCAGCTCTATTTAAATACATGGAGTCTTCAGACATTTTTCTTCATCTGTTCCCATAGGAATGAATGGGAGAGAAAAAAAACCTTGTCCACTTTCTCTGCACATCAAGCTGGAAATTCCCAAAATTCAATGATTGTTTTTTGTTAGGAGACTGAATTATTTGCCACTATTAGCAAAATGAAGTTTATCCAGAGTTCTGTGTTTTGCTGAATAAGGTAAACAGGCATTGGAGTGAGGTGAATACCAAAGAAGCTGGAGCTTAGATGGCTCTTTTCCCTTAAGAACTCACTGTCATGATTTGTGTTTCTAAAGGTTTGTTCTCAGTGCAGAGGAGTCAGTTAAGCCCCAGCTTCTTTGGGAAGAAGGTTATTGTAAGGTCTTTTTTCATGTACAACAAAACAAAGAGCACTGGGTAAAAGGTTACTTTGGTATTTGAAGTAATCACAAAGTCCCACTCTGCCAAGAGTGGTAACTCATTCTGTCTCCTAAGAAAAAGCATCCATGAGTATAATGACTTTCCAGATCATTGTGCAGAGAAATTTGAGAAGGGTTTATGCTCTCCCTTTCATTTCTACTTGCACAGAGACAGAAACGCGTTTGAAGACTCCAGGACCCTAAGTAGAGCTGATTATTTCTTCTCTATGACTTATGTTTGGAAAAGTGTGTTCTGAACGGAGAAGAGCCAGCTAAGCTCTAGCTTCATTGAGAAACAGGGCAGTGCAATACATGTTCCCACCTACAGCAATACACAAAATTATCGCTAAAAGCTACCTTTGATAACTGAAGTAATTCACAAACACCACTATGCCAAGAGTGGAAACTTATTCAGTCTTAAGAAAAAGCATTTGAAAAATTTGTGACTTTTCAGCTCCTTATGCGGAGAAAATGGGGGAATGTGTTGCCTCTCCCTTTCATTCCTATGGGAACAGAAGCGGAAATACATTTGAAGATTCCAGTTCCCTAAATAGAGCTGATTGTTACTGCTCCATGATTTGTATTTCTAAGTGTGATTTCTTAACGGAGAAGAGCCAGCTAAGCTCCAGCTTAGTTGTGAAGTCTGACACTCCAATGCCTGTTCCCGCATAGAGCTAAACTCAGTATTCTCTTTAAAACTTCACATTGATAACGGAAGTAATTCACAAAACCTCACTGTGCCAATAGTGGCACCTCATTCAATCTCCTAAGATAAAGCATCAGTGCTGTTTGTCACTTTCCAGGGTGCTGTGCACAGAAAATGGAAAACAGTGTCTTGTCTCACATTCATTCCTACTTGAATAGAAGCAGAAAACCTTTTTAAGACACCCGTTCCCTAAGTAGATCTGATTATTTGTGCTCCACAATTTATGTTTCTAAGGGTGAGTTCTTAAGGCAGAAGAGCCAGCTAAGATCCAGCTTCTTCTGCAAGCATGGCAGGGAAAGGCCTTTTCTTGTATACAAGAAAACTCAGACCAGTTTCTAAAGCATCAGTTTGGTAACCGAAGTAATTCTCAAAGCCCCAATATGCCATGAGTGGCAACTCATTGAGTTTCCATAGAAAAGGCATCCATGAAGTTTGTGTCTTTATAGCTTGTTGTGCAGAGTAATTGGAAATGTGTGTTTTCTCTCTCACTCATGCCCATGGGAACAGAGTCAGTAACACATTTGAAGACTCCAGTTCCCTAAGAAGAGCTGTTTGATTAACAAACATTAAGTTCCTTGATATGTGTTTCTAAGAGTGAAGTCTTAAGTGAGAACAGGCAGCTAAACTATTCTTTGTATTGGAAGCAGAGCAAAGCATTACCTGTTCCCCTATAGAAGAAAACACAGAACTCTGGCTAACATGTTCAAAAAGACCCAGTATGCCTAGAGTGGCAAGTCATTTAGTCTCCTATGAAAAAACATTTATGCATTTTCTCACTTTCCATGGGGTTGTGCAGAGAAACTGTAGAAAGTTGTTTTCACCCCCATTCATTCCTATAGGAATAGTGGCAGAAAAACTTTTGAAGACTCCAGTTCCCTAAGTAGAGGTGATTGTTGCTGCTCCATAATTTGTGTTTCTTAGAGTGAGTTCTTTAAGTGAGAAGATCAAAGTCATCTCCAGCTTCTTTGGGGAGCGTGGAACTCTAATGTCCATTCCAGTTTACATGGAAACACAGAACTCTGGATAAAATGTGGCTTTAGAAACCGAAGTAATTCACAAAGTCCCACCATACCAAGTATAGCTGCTCTTTCATGCTCCAAAGGAAAAGCTTCCATTAAATTTGTGACTTTCCAGCTTTCTTTCTTTCTTTTTTTTTGGTGCATCATAGGATTGAACTCAGATCCTTGCATTTGCCAGTCAAGTGCTTATGCTACTGAGCCAAATCCTCGTCCCCATTCCAGCTTATTTTGCAGTGAAGCTAGACAACAGTGGTTTCTCTCCCATCCAATCCAAAGATATCAATGGCAGAAACATGTTTGAAGCTTCCAGTTTCCTAAGGACAACTGATTGATGCTGCTAGATGGTTTTGTTTCTAAGAGGGATGTCTTAATGGAGAAGAGCCAGCTAATCTCCAGCTTCTTTGGAAAGCAGGGCACTGCAATGCCTGTTCCGGTATACAACGCAACACAGAACTCTGGCTAAAGTGTCACCTTGGTAACCGAACTAATTCAGAAAGCGCACTAGCACAAGACTGTCAAATTATTCAGTTTACTAGGAAAAAGTATCCGTGAAGTTTTTGACTTTCCAGCTCGCTGTGCGGTAAAACTGGATAAGGGTGTTTTCTCTCCCATTCATTTCTATGTCAACAGAGGCACAAATATGTTTTAAGACTCCAGTTTCCTAAGGAGAGCTGCATGTTTCTCCTCCATGATTTTATATTCTAAGAGGGACTTCTTAAGGCAAAAAAGCCAGCTGAGCTCCAGCTCCTTTGGGAAGCAGGGCACTCCAATGCTTGTTCCCGCACACAGTGAAGTGCAGAACTCTGGTTAAAATATTACTTTTCTAACTGAAGTAATTAAAAAAAGCTCCACTATGACAGGATTATCAAGTCATTCAGTTTCATAATAAAAAGCATACATAAAGTTTGTAATTTTCCAACTCATTGTGTCGAGAAAATGCAGAAGTGTTTTCTCTCCCATTCATTTCTGTGTGAACAAAGTAGAAACACATTTGAAGATTCCTATACCCTAAGTAGTGCTGCTTGTTTATGCTCCATGATTTGTGTTTCTAAGACTGAGTACATAACGCAGAATAGCCAGCTGAGCTCCAGCTTCTTTGGGAAGCAGGGTACTTCAATGCCTGTTAGCACACACAGCGAAGCTCAGAATTCTGTCTAAAAGTTAGCAATTCTAAATGAATCAATTCACAGATCTCCACTATGTCAACAATGGCAACTCCTTTCATCTCCTAAGAAGAAGCATTAGTTAATTTTGTGACTTTCTGAATCATTCTGCAGAGAAACTTGGGAAGGGTGTTTTTCTCTCACATTCATGCATATGGGAGCAGAGGCAGAAAGACGTTTGAAGACTCCAGTTCCATAAGCAGAGCTGCTTGTTTCGTCGCCATGATTTGAGTTTCTCAGTGTAAGTTTTTAAGGGAGAAGTGACAGCCAAGATTCTGCCTCTTTGGGAAGCAGGACACACCAGTGCCACTTCCTACATACAGCATAACACATAATTCTTGCTATAACATCGCTTTGGTAACCAAAACAATTGACAAAGCCCAACTATGCCAAGAGTGGCAACTCGTACAGTATCCTAAAAAAGATTATCCATGAAGTTTGTGACTTTGCATTTCATTTCATACAGAACATTTAGAAGGGAGTTTTCTTTCCCATTCACATTAATGGGAAATGAGGCATAAAAACGCTTGAAGACACGAGTTTCCTATTTAGAGCTGCTTGTTTCTGTTCCAAGATTTTTTCCTAAATGTGAGTTCTTAACACAGAATAGCCAGTTAAGCTCCAGGTATCTTGGGAAACAGGGCTCCTCAGTGCCTGTTTCCTCATACAGAGAGTTACAGTTCTTTGGCTAAAACATCACTTTGGTAACCAAAGTAATGCACAAAGACCCCCTATGACAAAAGGAGAAACTCAGTCATTATCATAAGAAAAACCATCCCTGAAGTATGTGATTTTCCAGCTCATTTTTCAGAGAAACTGGAGAAGGGTGTTTTCTGTCCCATTCATAAGGGAAATAGGCAGAAACTCTTTTGAAGACTCTAGTTTCCTTAGTAGAGCTACTTGTTTGTGCCCCATGATATGTGTTCAAACAGTGGGTTCTTAACGGAGAAGAGCCAGGTAAGATCCAGCTTGCTTGGGAAGCAGGGCACTCCAATGCCTGTGAGTGCACACAGCAAAACAAAGAACTCTGGCTGAAAGGTCAGTTTGGTAACCGAAGTATTTCACGAAGCTCGATTATGTCAAGAGTGGAAATACGTTCAGAATCCTAATAAAGGCATCCAAGAAGTTTGTGACTGTCTAGCTCGTTATATAGAGAAAGTGAAGAAGGGTATTTTCTCTTCCTTTCATTAATACTGGAAAGGAAGCAAAAATAAAAAATGAAAAAGTTTTAGGATTTCATTTCCCTAAACAGAGCTTGTTTGTACTCCATGACTTGTGTATCTAAGTGTGAGTTATTAAGGGAGAAGAGCCAGCTAAGCTGCAGCTTCTATTCCAAGCAGGACATTCCATCGCCTGTTCCCATATACAGTGAAACAGAGAACTCTGGCTAAATCGTCTCTCTGGTAACTGAATTATTTCGTGAAGCCCCACTATGCGCACATTGGCAACTCATTCAGTCACCTAAGAAAAAAATTCTTGAAGCTGTTGACTTTCCAGTTCCTTCTGCATAGGACCTGGAGCAGGATGTTTTCTTTCTCATTCATTCTTATGGGAACAGAGCTGGTAACACGTTTTAACCATCCAAGTTTCCTAGTAGAACTGACTGTTTCTGCTTCATGATTTTTGTTTCTGAGAGTAAGTTGATCACGGAGAAGTTCCAATAAACTCTATCTTCTTTGGGGAGCAGGGCACTACAGTGACTTTCCCCACATACAGTGAAACACAGATCTCAGGCTAAAATGTCAATTTGGTAATTGAAGTAATTCGCAAATCCTCAATATGCAAAGAGTTCCAACTCATTCAGTATCCTATGAGAAAGCATCTGAGAAGTTGGTGTAATTCCAGCTCTTTTGCAGAGGAACTGGAGAAGGATGCTTTCTCTCCCTAATATTCCTAAGGGAACAGAACTTCTAACATGATCTAAGCATCCAACTTTCCTTGTAGAGCTGATTGTTTATGCTCCATAATTTCTGTTTCTTAATGGAGGAAAGCCAGCTAAGTTCCACCTTCTTTTGGAGATAGGCACTCCGGTGCTTTTGCCCACATACATGAAACACAGAACTCTGGCTAAAACATAACTTTGATAATGGAGGTAATTCTTAAAGCCCCATTTTGCAAAGAATTTCAACTCATTCAGTCTCCTAACTGAAAGCATCTGGGAATTTGGTGATTTTCCAGCTCATTTTTTAGAAGAACTGGAGCAGGATGTTTCCTTCCCATTCATTCCCATGGAAAATGAGCTGGTAACATGTTTTAAGCATCCAGGTTTGACAAAGTGAAAAGCTGACTGTTCCTGACTGTTAGAAAAGCTGACTCTTTTTATTCCACTATTTGTGTTTCTAAGAGTGAGTTCTTAAAGGAGAAGAGGCAGCTAAGCTTGCACTTCTTAAGGAAGCAGGGCACTCCAATGCCTGTTTCCACATGCCTAAAAAACTGAATTCTGCCTAAATCATCACTTTGCTAACCCATTTAATTCGAAAAGCCTCACTTAGCCAAGAGTGCCAACTCATTCATTCTCCTAAGAAAAACATTCTTGACGGTGGAGACTTTCCAGCTCCTTGTGCATAAGAATTGGAGAAGGATGTTTTCTCTCCCATTTATTCCTAAGATAACAGTGGTTCTAACATGTTCTAGGCATCCAGGTTTCCTAGTAGAGCTGATTGTTTCTGCTCCATGATTTGTGTTTATAAGAGTGAGTTCTTAATGGACAAGAACCAGTAAACTCCATCTTCTTTGGGAATGAGGGCACTTCATGGCCTGTTCCCTCATACAGGGAAACTCAGATCTCTGACTAAAACATCACTTTGGGAGTGGAAGTAATTCGCAAAGCCCCAATATGCAAAGAGTGGGAAATAATTCAATCTCCTACGAGCAATCATCTGGGATGATGGTGAATTTCCAGCTCGTTGTGCAGAGGAACTGGACAAGAATTTTTTCTCTCCTATTTATTCCCAATTGAACAGAGCTTCTAACAAATCCTAAGCATCCTCGTTTCTTAGTAGAGCTGATTGTTTATGCTTCATTATTTTTGTTTCTAAGAGTGACTTCTTAATGAGGAAGAGCCAGCTATGTTCCAGCTTCTTTTCCATTCTGGACACTCCAATGCTTGATTCCGCATAAGGTGAAAAATGGAACTCTGACTATATCATCACTGTGGTAACTGAATTAATTCTCAAAGCCCCACAATGGCCAGAGTTCCAACTGATTCAGTCTCCTACCAAAAAACTTTCTTGAAGTTGTTCACTTTCCAGTTCATTGTGCATAGGAACTGAAGAAGGATATTTTTCTCTCTCATTCATTCCGATGGGATGTTTCTGCACCATGATTTGTGTCTCTAACAGTGAGTTCTTGAAGATGAAGAGTGTGCGAAGCTCTAGCTTCTATTCCAAGCAAGGCACTCCTTTGCCTGTTCCTACATACAGTGAAACAGAGAACACTGGCTAAAATTTCACTTTGGTAATGGAAGAATTTTGCAAAGCCTCAGTATGCCAGGATTGGAAACTCATTCAGTCTTTTAAGAAAAATCATCTGTGAATTTTGGGACTTTCTTTTTGTTGTGCGAAGAAACTATGGAAGGATGATTTCATTCCCATTCATTCTTATGGGAACCAAGATGGTAACACATTCTAAGCATCCAGGTTTTCTAGTAGAGCTGAGTGTGTCCTGTGATTTGTGTTTCTAAGAGTGAGTTCTGAGAGAGAAGAGCCAGTTAAGCTCCAGCTTCTTTGTGAAGCAGGGCATTCCAGTGCCAATTTCTGCATATATTGAAACACAGAACTTTCTAAAACATCACTTTGGTAAACAAAGTAATTTGCAAGCCTCACTTTCCAAGAGTGGCAACTCATTCAATATGCTACGAAAAAGCATCCGGGAAGTTGGTGACTTTTCAGCGTGTTGTGCAAAGGAACTGCAGAAGGATGTTTTCTCTAACTTTTTTTCCTACAGGAACCAAGCTGATAACACGTTCTAAACATCTAAATTTCCAAGTTTAGCTGATTGTTTCTACTCCATGATTTGTGTTTCTAAGAGTGAGTTCTTAATTGAGAATAGCCAGCTAATGTCCATCTCTTTGAGAAGCAGGACACTCCATTTCTTGTTTCCCCATACAGCAAAACACAGTATTATTGCTACATCATCACTTTGTTAAACGAATTTTTATGGAAAGCCTCACTCTGCCAAGAGTGGCAACTCATTCATTTTCCTGAGAATAAACTTTCCTTAGGTTGGAAACTTTCCAGCTCCTTGTGCATAGGAAGTGGAGAAGGTTGTTTTCTCTCCCTTGAAAACCTATGGGAACCAAGCTGGAAACACATTCTAAACATCTTGTTTTTCTTAGTAGACCTGATTGTTTCTGCTCCATGATTTATGTTTGTAAGAGTGAGTTCTTAATGTACAAGCGCAGGTAAACTCAGGCTTCTTTGGGAAGTAGGGCACTTCAACTCCTGTTTCTGCATGCAGCAAAACACAAAACTCTGGCTTAAATGTCACTTTGGTAACAGAAGAAATTCGCAAATACCCACTATGCCAAGAGTGGTAACTCATTCAGTCTCTTAAAAAGATCAGTGAAGTTGGTGGCTTTCGATGTTGTTGTGCCAAAAAACTGGAGTAGGCTGTTTTCTCTCCCATTCATTCCTATGGGAACAAAAGTGGAAAGATGTTCTAAGTATCCAGGTTTCTAGTAGATCTGAGTGTTTTTCCTCCATGATTTGTGTTTTAAGAGTGAGTTCTTATTGGAGAAGACCCAGCTAAGCTGCAGTTTCCTACGGAAGCAGGGCACTGAAGGGACTATTTCCACATGCAGTGAAACACAAAACTTTCCAAAATGTCACTTTGGAAAATAAGGTGTTTCGCAAAGCACCAATTGCCAAGACTGGTGACTCATTCAGTCTATTAAGAGAAATCATCTGTGAAGTTGCTGATTTTGCAGCTCATTGTGCAGAAGATCTGGAGAAGTATGTTTTCTCTCCCACTCATTCCCAAGGAAACCAAGATTGTAACACGTTCTAAGCATCCAGGTTTCATAGTAGAGCTGATTATTTCTGCTGGATGTTTTGCATTTCTAAGAATGAGTTCTTAATGGAGAAGAGGCAGCTAAGTTCTGGCTTCTTTGGGAAGCAGGGCGCTCTGATGCCTGTTCCCGCATACAGCGAAAAGCAGAACTCTGGCCAAAAATGTCACTTTGGTTACCGAAGTAATTCACAAAGCTCCGCTATGCCAAGAGTGGCACCTCCTCTAGTCTACTAAGAAAAAGCATCCTTGAAATTTAGGACTTTCCAGATCCTTGTGGAGAGAAATCAGGAAAGGCTGATTTCTCTCCAGTACATTCCTATGTGAAAACAGGCAGAAACACACTTGAAGACTCCAGTTTCCTTAGTAGAGCTGCTTCTTTCTGCTTAAAGATTTGTGTTTCTGAGAGTGATTTATTAATGCATAAGAGCCAGCTAAGCTCCAGATTCCTTGGAAAGCAGGGCACTACAATTGTAATTCCCTCATACTGTGAAATCCAGAACACTGGCTAAAACATCAATCTGGAAACAAAAGTAATTCATGAAGCCCAACTATGCCAAAACAGGCAACTCATTTAGTCCAGTATGAAATAGCATTCCTGAAGTTTGTGACTTTCCAGCTCGTTGTGCACAGAAATTGGGTGATTTCTCTCGTATTCATGCCTATGGCAACATAGACAAAAACACGTTTGAGGACTCAAGTTTTCTAGGTAGAGTTGCTTATTTGCACTCCATGATTTGTGTTTCTAAGACTGAGCTCTTAACGGTGAAAAAAACCAGATAAGCTCCTGTTTCTTTTGGAAGCAGAGCACTCCAATCCTCTTCCCACATACAGCAAAGCAAAGAACTCTGGCTAAAACATCACTTTTGTAACTGAGGTAATTCGCAAAGCTTCAATGTACCAAGAGTGGCAACACATTCAGTCTCCGAAGAAGAAGCATCCATGAAGTTTGTGACTTTCCAAGTCATTGTTCAGAGAAACTAAATAAGGATGATTTCTCTGACATTCATTCCTATGGGAACACAGGCAGAAACACGTTCGTAGACTCCAGTTGCTAAGTAGAACTACTTGTTTCTGCTGCATGATTTGTGTTTCCAAGAGTGATTTCTTAAGGTAGAAGGACCAGCTAAGCTCCAGCTTCTTTGGGAATCAGGGCACTCATATACCTGTTCCCATATACCATGAAACACAGAATCCTGGCTAAAACATCACTTTTGTAACTAAATTTTTTCCCAGTCCCATTCTGAGAAAACAGAGGCAACTCCTTAAGTCTCCTAAGCAAAAGCATCCATGAAGTTCATGACTTTCCAGCTATTGCTGGAGAGAAACTGCAGAAGGGTGTTTACTCTCCAATTCTTTCCAATGGGAGAAGAGTTACAAACACATTTGAAGACTCAAGTACCCTAAGTATAACTGTTTTTTTCTGCTCCATGATTTGAGTGAGTTCTGAACCCAGAAAAGCCAGTTAAGGTCCAGCTTCTATGTTAAGCAGTGCACTCCAAGCCTGTTCCTACATACTTCGAAAAGTAGAACTCTGGCCTAAATTTCACTTTGGTAACTGAAGTAATTCATAAGCTCCTTTATGCCCAGAGTGGCAACTACTTTAGTCTCCTAAGAAGAAGCATTCTTGAAGTGTGTGACTTTCCAGCTCCTTCTACAGAGAAACTTGGAAGGGTGATTTCTCTCCAGTTCATTCCTATGGGAACACAAGCAGAAACACCTTTGAAGTCTCCAGTGACCTGAGGAGAGCTGCTTGTTTCTACTGCATGATTTCTGTTTCTGAGAGTGAGTTCTTAATGCATAAGTCTGGTAAACTCCTGCTTCCTTGAGAAGCAGTGCTCTCCATTGCCTGTTTCCTGTACAGCAAAACACAGAACTCTGGCTGAAACATCAGTTTGTTAACCGAAGTAATTCACAAAGCTGAACTATGCCAAGAGTGGCAACTCATTCAATCTCCTGAAGAAAGTCATACATGAAGTTTGTGAATTTCCAGCTCATTTTGCACAGGAATTGGAGAAGAACGTTTTCTCTCCCATTTATTCCTATGGGAACTGAGCTGGTAACACGTTTTAAGTATCCAGGATTTACAGTAGAGCTATTTGTTTCTGTTCCATGATTTGTGCTTCTAAGATTGATTTCTTAAAGCTGAAGAGCCAGATAAGCTCCGATTTCTTTTCCAAGCAGGACACTCCAATGTCTGTTCCCTCATGCAGTGAAACATAGAAATCTGGCTAAATTGTCACATTGCTAACTGAATTATTTCACAAAGCCCCACTATGCCAAGAGCGCATATCATTCAGTCTCCTAACAAAAAATATTATTGAAGTTGGCTGCCTTACAGCTAGTTGTGCAGAGGAAATGGAGAAACATATTTTCTTTCCCTTTCCTTCATATGGGAATGAAACTGGTAACACGTTGTAAGCATCCAGATTCCCAGTAGAGCTGAGTGTTTCTGCTGCATGCCTTGTGTCTCTAAGAGTGAATTCTTAAAGGAGAAGGGTCAGAAAACTCCATCTCTTTGGGGCACAGGGCACTTCAAATCCTGTTCCCACATACAGTGAAGCACAGATCTCTTCCTGAAACGTCACTTTGGTAATGGAACTAATTCTCAAAGCCCCACTATGCTAAGAATGGCAACACATTCAGCCACTGCAGAGAAAGCATCAGTGAAGTTAGTGACTTTCCAGCTAGACGTACAGTGGAACTCGAGAAGTAGGTTTTCTCTCGCACTCATTCCAATGGAACTGAAGTGGTGACACGTTCTAAGCATTCAAGTTTCCTAGGACATCTGACTGTTTTGCTGAATGACTTGTATTTCTGAGTATGAGTTCGTCAATCTAAAGAGCCAAGTAAGATCCAGTTGGCTTTCCAAGCAGGGCACTCCAATGCTTATTCTTGCATACAGTGAAACATAGAACTCTGGCTAAATCATCACTTTGGTAACCAAATAAATTCAAAAAGTCCCACTATGACAAGAGTGGTACTTTTTCAATGTCCTAAAAAATCTTCTGTGAAGTTTGAGGCTTTCTTTCTCGTTGTGCAGAGAAACTGGAGAAGGGTGTTTTCTCTCCATTTCATTGCTATGGGAACAAAGGCAGACACTTGTTTGAGTACTCCATTTCACCAAGCAGAGCTGCATGTTTCTGTTTCTTGATTTGTGTTTCAAAAATTGACTTGTTAACTGAGAAGAGCCAGCTAAGCTCCAGCTTCTTTGTTAAGCAGCGCACTTCAAGCCTGTTCCCGCATACTGTGAAAAACGGAACTCTGGACAAAAACGTTACTTTGGCAACAGAAGTAATTCGCAAAGCAGCACTATGCTGAGTGGCAATTCCTTTAGTGTCATGAGAAACATCCTTGAGGATTGTGACTTTCCAGCTCCTTGTGCAGAGAAACTGAAGAAGCCTGAATTTTCTCCCATTCATGCCTATGGGAACAGAGGCAAAAACAACTCCAGGTGTCTAAGTAGAGATGCTTATTTCTACTCCATGATTTGTGTTTCTAAGAGTGAGTTCTTAACGGAGAATAGCCAGCTAAGCTTCAGGTTCTTTGGGAAGCAGGGCACTCCAATCATGTACTCGCATACAGTGAAGCACAGTACTCTGGCTAAAACTTCACAAAGATAACCGAAGATATTCTCAAAGCCCCACCATGCCAAGAGTGCCAACTCATTCAATCTCCAAAAGAAACTTATCCATGAAGCTTGTGACTTTCCAGCTCATTGTGCAGAAAAACTGGAGAAGCGTGATTTCTCTCCCATTCATGCCTATGGGAAGAGATGCAAAAAACATGTTTGAGGACTCTTGTTTGCTATGTAGAGCTGCTTATTTCTGCTCCATAATTTGTGTTCCTGAAATTGAGTTCTTTATGGAGAAGAGCCAGGTAAGCTCCAGCTTCTTTTGGAAGCAGGGCACTCCAATCCTCTTCCTGCATACAGCAAAACCCAGAACATTGGCTACAATGTCACTTTGGTAAATGAAGTAATTCACAATGCCCCACTATGGCTTGAAAGATTATCCATGAAGTTTTTGACTTTCCATCTCATTGTGTAGCGAAATTTGAGAGAGTGGTTTCGCTTCCATTCATATTTATGTGAATAGAGGCAGAAACACATTTGAAGACTCCAGTTCCCTAAATAAAGCTGCTTTTTTCTTCTCCATGATTTGTGTTTCTAAGAGTGAATTCCTAACTCATTAGGGCCAGCTAACCTCTAGCTTCCTTGGAAAGCAGGGCACTCCAATGCATGGTCGCCCATACAACAAAGCACAGAACTGTTGTTGAAATGTCATTTTGTTAACCGAAGTAATTCAGAAAGCCCCATTATGCCAAAAGGGTCAACTCATTCATTTTCTTAAGAAAGAGTATCAATGAAGATTGTGACTTTCCAGGTCACTTGTAGAAAAACTGGACGACGGTATTTTGTTTCCCATTCATTCCTATGGGAAGAGAGGCAAAAATATATTTGAAGATTCCAATTCCCTAAATAGATCTGCTTGTTTCTACTCCATGATTTGTGTTTCAAAGACTGAGCTGTAAATGTAGAATAGACAGCTAAGCTTCAGCTTCTTTGAGATGTAGGACCCACCAATGCCTTTTCCCGCATACAGCGAGACAGAGAACTGTGGCTTAAAGTCATTTTGCTAACTGAAGTAATTCACAAATTCCCACTATGCCAAGGTTCACATCTCCTTCAATCTCCAAAGGAAAAGAAACCGGGAAGTTTTTGACTTTTCATCTGATTTTGCAGAGAAACTAGAGAAGGGTGTTTTCTCTCAAATTCATGACTATGGGAGCAGAGGCAGAAACACCTCTGAAGACTCCCGTTCCTTAAGTAGAGAAGCTTGTTTTTGATCCATGATTTGTGTTTATGAGTGAGTTCTTAACAGAGAGGTGCCTGCTACGCTCCAGCTGCTTAAGGAATCGGGACCCTGCAATACTGCAATGCCTGTTCCTGCATAAAGTGAAAGAGAGAACTCTGGAAAAAAAGGCCTTTTGGTAACCGAAGCACTTCACAACATTCCCCTATGCCAAGAATGGCAACTCCTTCAGCCTCCAAAAAAAAAAAGGAAAAGGAATTCGTGAAGTTTGTGAACTTGTAGTTCTGCGTGCTGAGAAACGGGAGAAGTGTGTTTTCCCTCCATTTCATTGCTATGGGAACAGAGACAGAAGCACGTTTGAATATTCCAGTACCCTACGTAGAGCTCCTTGTTTCTGCTGCATGATTTGTGTTTCTATGACTGAGTTCTTCATGGAGAAGAGCCAGCAAATCTCCAACTTATTTTGGAAGTAGGGCACTACTAGCCTTTTCCCGCACACAGCGAAATACAGATCTCTGGCTAAAACGTCACTTTGGTAAACAAAGTAATTCAGAAAACCCCACTGTGCCAAGAGGGGAACTCCTTTAGTATCCTAACAAATAGCATCCTTGAAGTTTGTGACTTTCTAGCTCATTGTGTAGAGAAACTGGGGAAGTGTTATTTCCCCCCCCCCTTTCATTCCTATGGAAACAGAGGAAGAAACTCGTTGGAAGACTCCAGTTCCCTAAATAGAGCTGCCTTTTCCCCATGATTTTTATTTCCAAGATTGAGTTCTTAATGCAGAAGACCAAGTTATGCTCCAGCTTCTTTGGGATTCAGAGCACTCCAGGGCTTATTCCCACACACAGAGAAACACAACTCTATCTAAAATATCACTTTGTTTTATTTTATTTTATTAAAAACAAATATCAATGAGGCCATTTCAAAACTGATTAGTAGTATAGTTTCAATAGTTAATACATTGTACATTGTTATCTTAGTAGTTATCCGTTGTACCCGATGCTCACAGAATATCCTGTGAGAACACTATTAGTACAAAGGCTTTCTTCTCGTTGAATTAAGCCAAAGTAACTGTATATCTATCCTAACTAATCTGCATATACAGATACAAAGTGGCCCTTACTTTGTATCCCCTGTTTTTGTTCATCCTGTCTAAATGGGTATTCCTCTGGCATTTAAATACTATAGGTTCCTTGAAATCAGCAAAACAATCCAACAGTGTCCTGCATTCCACAATAGTAGTGGGTTATCCTCATAAGTTGTTGACTTTAGCCTTTCACAGATCATCATATTAATATGGCTTTACTTCATATACCTGGCTTTTATAACTTTCTGCTAGATGGTTAAAGCCAAGATAAATCAAGACCTGTATAACAAGAAATGTAACCTTTTTTATCTAATAAGTTCAGTTAAGTAACCTCAGTATTTATCCTGTAACCCTGTTCCACAGTTTGCAGATCCTTTTTCAGTGTCAGGCATGTGGAGGAGTCACGGCCATTGCTTGGCCAATGTGCTCTCTGTGAAAGCCTGAGAGAATGTTGTCTCTCCAGGTGACTGTTCTTAGCTACACTGTACATCATCGGTCAAATTGCTCTGTGGTCCCATAATCTCCTTGATCAGAAAATTTTGCACACAACTGAGTTACATGATGTTACAGTATAGGTTCTCCTATGTCCTGAGACTTCACTGCACTTGAAAGGCTGTGATCAAAATGGTGACTCTCCTTGCAGCCCTTCTATTTCTGAAATTTTTGGTCTGAAAACTTAGGGTGCTATCACTCCAGAAGAGAAGCTTATTGTTACCATATAACTTATGCATTTGAGTATAAATTCACTATCTGTATGAACATCAAAAATCTTTTTTTTTCCTTTTCAAAGTTTTATTGATAAACATATAGCAATGA
>NW_004524972.1:425290-458160 GCF_000260255.1 Octodon degus | reverse complement strand
GTAAGTAGGCAGAAATTCCTACTTGGCGGGGGGTGGGGGGGTGGGTGGGGAGGTAGGGCTGAGTGGTGGGGGGTGGTGTGAGGGGGTGGCAGAGTGTCCGGCCCATGCTGCGCCTGGGCTGGGTGTGGTCCTGCCGGCGCAGTGTAGCTGGAAGCTCTCCAAACACTCACCGGACCTGGGCTAGGACTCACGATTTCTTTTTTATATTAGTGTGATATTCCATGAAAAGATATTTGGCTTCTTTAGTTAAGTGAATTCCAAGGTATTTCATTTTCCGCGGTGCTATTGAAAATGGTATTGTTTCTATAATTTCCCTCTCAGTGTGTTTTTTATCTGTGTAAAGGAATGCTCTTGACTTTTGAGTATTGACTTTGTATCCTGGTATGGTACTGAATTTGTGTATCAATTTTAGTAGCTTCTTGGTGGAGTTTTTTGGGTCTTCCAAGTAAAGTATTTTGTCATGTGCAAATAATGTTAATTTAACTTCATCTTTACCTATTCTTCTTCTGTTTATTTCTCCCTCTTCTCTAATGGCTCTAGCTAATGATTCCAAAACTATATTGAAAAGGAGGGGTGATAGAGGACATCTTTGTCTTGTATCACATTTGAGAGTAAATGATTTAAGTTTTCCCCCATTTAGAATTATATTAGCCCTTGGATTTTCAAAGATGGATTTTATCAAATTGAAATAGGACTTCTATTCCAATTTTCTGTAGGACTTTGAACATGAATGAGTGTTGGGCTTTGTCAAAAGCCTTTACTGCATTAATTGAAATGATCATGCGATTTGTGATTTTGCTTTATTGATATAGAGTAGTACATTTCTAGATTTTCGAATATTGGACCATGCTTGCATCCCTGGGATGAATCCTACCTCGTCAATGTTTATGATCTTCTTGATGATTTGCTGTATTCTATTTGCTAGTATTTTACTGAGGATTTTTGCTTCTGTGTTCATGAGGGAGATTGGCCTGTAGTTCTCTTTTTTATTTGCATCTGTTCCTGCTTTTGATATCAGTATAATACTTGCCTCCAGGTATGATTTTGTGAGAAATATTCCTTTACAATTTCATTGAAGAATTTGTGGACTGTAGGAATTATATCTTATATAAATTTCCTGTAGAGTTCAGCTGTGAATCCATCAGAATTGGACTTTACTTTATCTGTAGGCTTTTTATTACATTTCATATTTCATTAGCTGCTATTTTGTTTTATTTGCTCATGTCTTCATAGTAGTTTTTTCCATAATTTTATTGAGAAACAAATAGAATGAGACAGTTTCAAACCAAGTCTGTAGGACACTTTCAATAAGTAACACATTGTACTCATTCTTCCAAGTGCTTAATTGCTGTAAAGGATGCAGACATGATATCCTATTTAAAAACACCATTAGAACAAATACCTCTATTCATTAAGAGAATGTAACTATATATCTATTCTAACCACTTTGAATACAGAGGTACAAAATGGACATTTATCTGTATCCCCTTTTTTGTTAAGTCCCACCATTTGTATATTGTAGGTGTGTGAACTATGCAAAATATTCTAAAAGAGTCCAGTACCCCATAATAGTATTGGGTCTTCCGCTTGATGGACAATGTCAGAAATTTTTCACCTGGGTCCTCTACACCTAAACATAACAGCATAACTTTCCTTCTTATATTTCCTTTTTGTACTTTTCTGCTGGATGGTTAAAACCAAGGTAAAGCAGAAACTATGAAACAAGAGTTGTAGCTTTTGGGTCTGATAAGGTCAGTGAGACCCTCTCAGGATTAATCCTGAGATCCTCTACCTCGGATTGTAGAACAATTGTCATTGTCAGCCATGTGGATGAGTCACAGCAATTGCTTGGCCAGTGTGCTCTCTGTGAAAGTCTGAGAGAATGTTTTCTCTCCATGTGATTCTCTTTGGCACAATTCACATCATCTGTCACTTTCCACTTTGGCTCTATAATCTCCTTGCTCAGAAAATTTGAGACACTACCGAGTTACATGATGGTACTGTACAAGTTCTCAAGTATCCTGTGTCTTAATTAACCTTGGAAGCCTAGGGCCAAAATGTTGGCTTTCCTTGGGGTCCTCATTTTACCCTACTTTTGGTCTATAAACTTAGGTTGTTAACCATCCAGAAGACAAACTTATTGTTATTACCGTAAAACCTATGCTATTAAACTTAACCTCACTATCTATCTGAATATCAAAGATCTTAGGCATAACATGGAACAGGTATTTTTCATCAAGTATTGATATGTTGAACTTTAAGTCTCTATAGAATATGATGAAGAAACATTTAAAAATTAGAAGATATTTCAAAAATAGTCATAAAGAAGTATATACTTCTTAGGTTTACACATAAGTCCAAAAATCTAACCATATACAACCTTCAAGCAGGACAGTCCCAAAATATTCCTTTTACTGTCTCTTGACTTCACTCACCAACTCATTCTTTTTGAAATATCATCTACCCGAGAGACAGCACAGCAGAAACTGTCTTGTCATGACAAGCAGTCCATATTCATAAGACCAGAATGACTCGCACTCCAAGCATGAAACTAGTGTTACAGATTACCACCTTGAGTGCAGTTGCTTAGTTCACAGGTATCAGTATATATAGTTAGTCAGGGTGAGAATCTTTCCAATTAATTGCTAGATTCAAAAAAACTTCTGGAGATTCTCAGGATCTTTGCCTTGCCTATCTTCTACTAAAACTGTATGCCTTTTCACTGTCATGTTTCCTATCTTTTTTCCTTTCCCTCTCTTGATTAGTTAGTCCTTGAGATCCTGTTTTCCTTTTACTTGTATTATACCTTTCTATTTGCATTTCTTCTTTTGAGTTCTTTTTTTTATTTTTTTATTTTTTTATGTGTGTGTGTGTGTGTGTGTGTGGCCAGCTCAGCCCACCAGGGGGTGGGGCTGGCTGGCATGTGGTGCTGGGGGATTGAACCGTGGTCCCTCTGCTTTGCTAAGCTTGTTTTAAGTAGGTGCTTTAGACCACTGAGCCATCTCACCAGCCCCTTCTTTTGAGTTCTTATTCTAAGGAAACTATACGATAATTACACATGTGTGTCTGGTTTATTTCACTTATGAGTATATCTTCAAGTCCATCCACTTCTATCTAAAGGCTTCTAGTTTATCATTCTTAATAACTGAATAATACTCCATTGTGTAAAATTACCACAACTTTTTCCACCATTCCTCAGATGATGGGCATTTTGGTTGTTTCCAGGATTTGGCTATCACAAATTGTACTGTTATAAACTAGCGACACATATATCCCTATGATATGATGTTTACAGATCCTGCACGAAAATTCCCAGTAGAGGATTACCTGGTTTAAATGTGATTTCAGTCAATTTTTCTAAGGAGTCCCCACACTGATTTACATAACAGTTGCACCAGTTTACATTCCCACCAGCAGTGGAGAAGGGTAGCTTTTTCCCCATAGCCTCTCCAGCATTTGTTCTTGGGTGATTTCTTTATGACAGCCATGCTTTCTGGGGGGGGGGAATGGTATCCCAATGTTGTTTTAATTTGAATTTCACGGATGAGGCTAGTGATGTGGAGCATTTTTTCATATTTTTATTTGCTTCTTCAATTTCATCCTATGAGAAGCGTGTGCTCATCTCAGATGCCCTTTTCTGGATTGGACTTTTAAATTTTGGGGTCCTAGTGCTTTTTACTTCTTTATAAATTCTAGCGACCAGACCTTTGTCTGAGTACTTATTTGTCATGATTTTTTCCAAATTTGTGGGTTGCCTTTTCACTTTGTTGGTAATATCTTTTCACGTGAAAAACCTTCTCAGTGAGAGTAGGTCCCAGTCCTTAATTCTTTCAACTGTTTCCCATTCGATTTGATTTCTGTTCATGAAGTATTTGCCTACCCCAATACCTTCAATAGTTCCTCCTACTCTCTATTCTAGGAGATTTAGTGTCTCTCCTTTAATGTTTAGATCATTAAT
The DNA here is from genome assembly GCF_000260255.1 of Octodon degus. Lineage (NCBI taxonomy): Eukaryota > Metazoa > Chordata > Mammalia > Rodentia > Octodontidae > Octodon > Octodon degus. The sequence goes on along the minus strand of NW_004524972.1, from coordinate 454,202 downwards.
CCATTTGGACTTTAGTTTAGTGCATGGTGATAGACCTGAGTCAACTTTTATTTTTCAGCATGTAGAAAGCTGGATTTTACAGCACCATTTGTTAAAGAGGCTATCTTTCTTCCAGTGAGTAGGTTTGGCCCCTTTGTCAAAGAAAAGGTTGCTGAGTGTGTTCATAGGAACTTCAGCGTCTTCTAATCTATTCCATTTGTCCTCAGTTCTGGGTTTTTTTTTTGCCACTACCATGCTGATTTTATCACAGCCTTGTAGTATAATTTCAAGTCAGGAATTGTAATGCCTCCTTCTTTGTCTTTATTGCCCTGGATTTCCTTTGCTATTCTAGGTCTTTTCTGATTCCAGATAAATTTTAGGAAAGATTTATCTACCTCTGTGAGGTATGCTGGTGGTTGTCTGATAGGGATTGCATTAAATCTGTACAGCAATTTTGGGAGTATGACCATCTTCAAAATGTTGGTTCTTCCTATCCAGGAACATGGAATATCTTTCCATTTTCTGAAATCCTCTACAATCTCTTTTTTCAGAGTTCTTTAATTTTCCTTCAAAAGATCTTTGACTTCTTTAATTAGATTAATTTCAAGGTATTTCTTTTTCCTCAGTGCTATTGAGAAAGGCATTGTTTGTATAATTTCCCTCTCAGTGTGTTTGCTGTCTTTATAGAAGAGTGCTATTGACTTTTGGGTATTGACTTTATAACCTGCTATGCTACTGAATTTCTGTATTAATTGTAGGAGATTCTAGCTGAAGTTTTTTGGGTCTTCCAAGTAAAGTATCATGTCATCTGAAAACAAAGATAATTTAACTTCTTCTTTACCTATTCTTATTTCATTTATTTCTTTCTCTTATCTAATGGTTGTAGGTAATGATTCCAGAACTATATTGAATAGTAGTGGTAATAGAGGACATGCTTGTCTTGCACCATATCTAAGAGTTAAAGATTTCAGTTTTTCCCCATTTAGGATTATGTTAGCTGTTGGGTTTTCATAAATGGCTTTTACCACATTGAAGATGAAGCCATCTATTCCAATTTTCTGTAGAACTTTGAACATAAATGAGTGTTGGACTTTGTCAAAAGCCTTTTCTGCATCAATTGAGATGATCATGTGGTTTTTATATTTCATTCTATTGATATAGTGTATCATATTTATATATTTTCGAATATTGAACCATCCCTACATCCCTGGAATGAATCCTACCTGGTCATGGTGTATGATCTTCTTGATGATTTGTTATATTCTATTTACTGGGATTTTATTCAGGATTTTGGTATCTATGTTCATGAGGGAGATTGACCTGTAGTTCTGTTTCTTAGTTGTGTCTTTCCCTGGTTTTTGTATCAGTATAATGCTTGCCTCCAGGAATGATTTTGGGAGGATTGCTTCCTTTTTAATTTCATGGAAGTTTGTGTAGTAAAGGGAGTACATCGTCTGTAAATTTCTTGTAGAATTCAGCTGTGTATCCATCCAGACCTGGAATTATTTTGTCGGTAGGTTTTTAATTACAGCTTGTGTTTCATTGGCTGCTATTGGGCTATTGAGAGTGGTTATATCTTGTCGTTTCAGTTGTGGTAATTTGTACCTTAATAGGAATCTGTCCATTTCTTCTGTGTCTTCTATTCTGTGAGAGTAAAGATTCTCAAAGTAGCTGTTGATAATCTTCTGAATTTCCACTGGGTCTGGGGTAATTACACCCTCTTCATTCTTTATTGCTTGTATTTGATTTTTTTCTTTCCTCTGTTTGATGAGCTTAGCTAGGGGCTTATTGATTTTATTTAATGTTTCAAAGAACCAGCTTTTTGCTTTTTTAACTCTTTGAATTGTTTTCTTCATTTCAATTGAAGTAATTTCTGCTCTAATCTTTATGATTTCTTCCCGTCTTTGGTCTCTGGGTTTGGTTTGCTCTTCCTTTTCTAGTTGTTGAAGGTGCAGCATTAGGGTATTTATTTGTTCCCGCTCTGTTTTCCTAATGTGTGAGTTCACAGCTATGAATTTCCCTCTGAAAACTGCTTTCATCATATCCCATAAATTCTGATGAGTAGTGCTTGAATTTTCATTGTATTGTAGATATTGTTGCATTCCTTGTTTAATTTCATCTGTGACCCATTGGTTGCTGAGTAGGGTGTCATTTAATTTCCATGTATTTAAGGGTTTTTTCTGGTTTCTTTTGCCATTTATTTCCAGTTTCATTACACTGTGGTCAGATAATGTGCATTGGATAATTTCTGTTTTCTTGCATATACTTAAGCCTGGCCTATGGACCAGTATGTGGTCTATTTTAGAAAATGACCCATGTGCAGCTGAGAAAAATGTGTTTTCAGCTGTGTTTGATTGGAACACTCCATATATTTCCACCAAGTTTATTTGTTTCAAGATCTGTTTCACTTCTGTTATTTCTTTGTTAAGTTCTTGTCTGGTTGACCTATCTTTTGGGGACAAGGGGTTGTTAAGGTCTCTTGTTAAGATTGTGGTATTGGGTATTAGATTTTTCATGTCAATTAAGAGTTGCTTTATAGATTTGGGTGCTTCTGTGTTTGGTGCATACATATTTATGAGTGTTACCTCCTCTGCTTGAATTTTTCCCCTAACCAGTATATAGTGGCCTTCTTTATTTCGCTTTATCATTGTTGGTTTGAAGTTGAGACTGACTGAGAATAGGATTGCTACCTATGCTTTTCTCTGAGGTGCTGCGGCATGTAGTATTGTGTTCCGTCCTTTGACTTTCAGCCTATGAATGTCTTTATGAGTTAAATGTGTTTCTTGTATACAGCATATTGTTGGATTTTGTTTCCTAATCCACTGTGCCAGTATATTTGTCTTAATTGATGAATTGAATCCATTTATATTGATGGTTATCATTGAGATGTATTGAATTACGATTGACATATTACTTACTTATTGTCATTTACTCGTTTTTCTCCTGTGTTTAATTTCTTACTCTATTTATTTGGTTGCTTTTGATGTCATTCGTGGAATTTTGATGATTTTAGTCCCTCTCTAGAGTATAATTCAGTAGTCTGTGTAGGGTTGGCTTTGTCATCATGAAATTCTTTATCTGTTTTTGTCATGAAAGTATTTCAATTCTCTATCAAAGTTAAAAGTGACTTTTCCAGGGTATAGTAGTCTGAACTGGAATTTTTTTAATAGAGGATTTGAAGTACTCTGGTCCATGCTCTTCTTGCCTTCATGGTTTTATGAAGAGAAGTCGGCCATAAATCTGATGGGTTTTCCTTTCAATGTGATCTCCTTCTTTTCTCTAGTGGCTTTCAGTACATTATTCTTGTACTGAATTTCTGGGATCTTGACTACTATATGTATTGGTGTGTTTTTCATTGGGTTGATGTTACTTGGCGTTCTGTATGCTTCAGTTACCTGAATGTCATATTGTTTCCTCATATTTCGGAAGTTTTCTTCTATTACATCTGCCCATATTTTTTTAATGTCCTTTGTATTGACTCCTTCTTTCTCTTTGATGCGTATTAATCTCACATTGTTCATCTTTTCATCATCTTGCAGGTGATGGTTTATTTTTTAACTGCATCCTAGTTTCTTTTTAAGAGATCCTTTCTTACCTTTTCACTAGCTGCACCAGCGTCTTCAAGATCTGAAACTCTGTCTGCACTTTCATTTGATTCGTTTTGCAAGCTTGTGGTTCAGATTTTAATTTCCGCTATGTTTCTTTGACTCTGCTTCATGTGATTATTTTCTTTCCTGTATTAGTCATTCAAGGAATCCATCATTTTTCTCATCTCTATTTTTATCAATGTCTTCTTTAGAAGCAGTTATAAATTCTTTTACTTCAGTGTTTTTTCAGATTGGTTTCCTCCTTATGTTTCTGTAGTTGATTCTTTACATGTTATGAGTTCTGTGAATTTTTTTTATTTTAGAAAAGAATTCTGCTCTGAGTTCCTCTGTAACTTTCTGCTGTTTCTCATTTATTATCGATGCTATTAATTCATACTTTTGAGCTGAGTTAATGTCTTTTGCATTTGTTCTGGGTGGGCATTGGCTTTCCTCCATATGTTTCTGTAGTTGATTCTTTACTGCAGATATTATTAATTCAGGGATTTCTTTTTTCATTTCCAATCTGAATTCCTCTATACCTTTCTGCAGCTGTTTCTTTATTTCAGAAGGTGTTGGGTCATTGCTTTTAGCTGTGAATCGCAGTTTTTCCTGAGTTTGTGTCCTCTGCACTTTTTATGGGTGGGCTTGGGTTCTGAGATTGCATTTTGCTCCTCGTTGGCATTTTGTGTAGCATTGTCTTCTGACTTTTGTTGTACATCTTTTTGCAGTTATAACCTTAGAACCTCCTGAAGTTCAGGTACAGATCTACAATGTTTGGATTTATCCATCTGTGCCTGGTTTGCATCTAGCTGCTGTGCTCAGCTCCTTCCTGCTGCTGCTCTTGGTTGTGAAACTGTTGTGCCCCTCTGGCAAGATGTTCTGCTCCTGGTCTAGCTGGGTTTTTCTGTCCTCTACACTCTTTGCAGGTATTACAGCTGCAGGGTTTCACCCCCGACCGGTGTGCCAGGCCTGAGCTCAGTCTGGAGTTGATAAGTTGTAGTAGCTGGGAGAGGCAGCTCTCCCACACACTTACTGGGCCTGTGCTAGGACTGGGTCTCGGGGTTCCTGGAACACAACAGAAATTCCTACTGGACAGGCAGCAGAGGAGAGGTGCTGCGGAGTTCTGAGCGGCATCCCAAGGGGATGGAAGAGGGTCTTACCCTCACTGCGCCTGGCCTGGGTCCTGTAGGTACCTCCGTCGCAGTGTAGCCGGAAGTGGATCTTATTTTGTTTTGGAGAATTGTTATATTTCCTTGATTCAATTTTGTTAATTTGTACCTTTCTAGGAATCTGTGCATTTCATCTGTGTCTTCTATTCAGTGAGAGTAAAGATTCTCAAAGTAGTTATTGATAATCTTCCGAATTTCCATAGGGTCTGTGATGATAACACCCTTTTAATTCCTTGTTGCTTGTATTTGAATATTTTCTTTCCTCTTTTTGATGAGGTTAGCTAGGGGCTTATCAATTTTATTTAATCTTTCAAAGAACCAGATTTTTGTTTCGTTAATTCTTTGAACTGTTAACTTCATCTCAATTGAATTATTTTCTTTCTTTTTTTTCAAGGAAAGAAAGGTTTATTTCGCTCACAGTTACTGGAGGTTTCAGTCCATACACATCTGGGTCCAATGCAGAGCAGCACATAGCAGAAAGCAAACTTTCATGGTGGTGGCAAAGAGCAAGAGGGCAAGGGAGAGGCAGCAATAGCTCAAGCAGCTAGCTTCTCTTCCCTCCTTATATTGTAATGCAAATTTCCTGCCCCAGGGCAGGTGCAGCAACCACACCCATCAATCATAAATTCCAGAAGCCACCCCAAGACTGCATGAGGATTTCGGGGGACACCTAGACACAAACCATAACATTCCACCCCTGGACCCCCAAAGACTCATGCACATCCCTTTATGCAAAAGACATTCTAGTCCATCTCTGAGTTGCCAAAGTCCCAACAGTTTCAGCATTGCTAAAGAGTCCAAGTCCCAAGTCTCCTCCAAGATCCAAGGCAAACTCTCAACTGTGAGCCCCTATACAAATGAAAACTTAAACACTTGCAACATTCAAAGGAACAAGATAAACATTGACATTCCAAAAGGTACACACAGCAAAATACCAACCATTGGGACCAACACAAGTCCAAAACCCAGCCGGTTAGACATATGGGACATTTGAAACAATCTGTGCCATATTGTGAGCTCCATGAGGCTCTGCTCCTGTGGCACTCATGGTGGTATCTCCCGTGGCTTCTTTCTTAGGCCAGCTTTGTTTCCTCCTTGCAGTTTCCCTTAGATGATCCACATTCCTGGCTTTTTCAAACTTCTGGGATTTCCACTAAATAGGGTTCTCACTCACAGCTTCACACACTGCCCTCTCAGGGGCACACTGCCTGGCCTCCCAGGCCTTCTTCTGAAATTGAGCTGGAAGCCTTTTTAACCTCAGAACTCCTGCATTCTGTAAGCGCCTAAAACCAATGCCACATGGATGATGCCGACGTCTGCTGCTAGCTGGAGCAGTAGCCAGACTATTCTCTCTCTTGACCACAGGGGTCGAGTGCCTGGGTGGCTGAGCACTCTGACCCTGATTCCCAGAAACAAATTCTCCATGCCAGCGCCATTCTGGAACCTGGTGTGACTGCTGCCTCCATTCTGGAACATGGCACTCAGTGGCATTCCTCTCAAGGCAAAGTCCCTGACCTTTGCAGTTCTGAGGCTGCAGTGGGTGGAAGGAAACTGTCTCCTCCTGTGATGCCCTCAGGTCATCCTTTTCATTCTCAGGTTCCTTCCCGGCAAAGGAGATCCTCTCAGCTCTATCTTTGCAGTCCACAACTTTATTGGAGCTTTCTTTCTCACAACATATTGGCCTATCCTACTGGGCTCCTTGCTCTTCATTCTCAACATAAATCTGGCTAAAAGCCCCCTGTAACAACCAGGCCACTGCCCCAATATTTGGATGCTTTGAAATGTCTTTTGCCAGACTGACCAGTCCACCATGCTTAAACTCTGTCTCAGGCAAAGTCTCTGGGCACGAGCAAAATGCAGACAGCTTTTCTGCCAAGTCAAAACACAAATGTTCTGGAGTCCAACAGCCAATGCAGTCCTTCCCAGCAGAAACCTCCCCAGCCTGGTCTTCACAGGCTGGCTTTCCATCAGCCTTCTGGTTTTCTGAGCTCTGACCAGAATGTCCCAAACAGAACAGCCGAAATTTTCCAGCACTACGTTTGTAGGCAACATCTCTGAACCTTTCCTATCTCTTCCCATAAGCCATTCCCGAAAGTTTGTAATCCACATGTTCAGGTTTATCCACAGCAATGATCCCACTCCTGCAGTACCAAATTCTGTATTAGTTACTCTTCTCTCATTGTTGGGACAAATACCCAACACTCAAAATGAAGGAAGGAAAGGTTTATTTAGCTCACAGTTACTGGAGGTTTCAGTACATCCACATCTGGATCCAATGCAGAGCAGCACATAGCAGAAAGTAACCTTTCATGGTGGTTGCAAAGAGGAAGAGTGCCAATTGAATTAATTTCTCCTCTAACATTTATGATTTCTTCCTGTCTTTGGGCTCTGGGTTTGGTTTGCTCATTCTTTTATAGATGCCGGAGATGCAGCATTAGGGTCTTTATTTGTTCCCATTCTGTTTTCCTAATGTGTGAGTTCTCAACTATGAATTTCCCACTGAGAACTGCTTTCATCGCATCCCATAAATTTCAGTTCATTTTGGTTGAATTTCTCGTGAATTGCAGATATTGTTAAATTTTTTAAAATTCATCTGTGACTCGTTGATTCCTGAGTAGGGGGTTGTATAATTTCCATGTATTTAGGGGTTGTTTCTGGTTTATTCCTCGTTTTCATTGCGTTGTGTTCGGATAATATGCATGGGATCATTTCTGTTTTCTTGCATATACTTAAACATGATCTATGGACTAGCATATGGTCTATTTTAGAAAATGATCCATGTGCAGCTGAAAACAATGTGTGTTTAGTTGTCATTGGGTGGAACACACTGTATATGTCCACTAATTCCATTTGTGCCAAGCTCTGGTTCAGTTCTACTACTTCTTTGCTATTTTTTTCTGGCTGAACTATCTTTTTGGGATAAGGGGTGTTAGGTTTCTTGTTAAGATTGTGCTATTGGATATTAGAATTTTCATGTCCATTAAAATTTGTCTTAAATAGTTGGGTGCTCAAGTTTTTGGTGCATAGATATTTATGATTGTTACTTCTTTCTCTTGAACTTTCCCCTAACCACTATGTAGTGGCTTTCTTTTATTTCTTTTGATCATTCTTTCTTTGAAGTTGAAACTGTCTGAGAGCAGGATTGCTACCGCTGCTTTTTTCTGAGATGCTGGGTCATGTTGCATTTTTTTCGATCCTTTGGTTTTCAGCCTATGAATTTTTTATGCCTTAAATATGTTTCTTGTATACAGCATATGGTTGTATTTTGTTTCCTAATCCACCGTGCCAGTCTATTTCCCTTAATTGGTGAATTGAATCAGTTTACATTAATAGTTATAATTGAGATGTGTTGGATTATGATTGACATGTTATGTATCTGCTATTGTTAACCCATTCTTGTCGTGTATTTAACTGTTTGCCCTATTTAGTTGGTTCTTTCGGTACTCTCTCGTGGAGCTCTGATCATTTTGGTACCACTCCACAATATCTTTCACTAGTCTGTGTAGTGTTGTGTGTCATCATGAAACTCTTTAGTTGTTCTTTTTCAGGGAATTATTTCATTTCTCTATCAAACTTGAAAATGAATTTTGCAGGGTATAGTAATCTGGGACGCAATTTGTTTTCATAGGGGACATGAAGTACTCTGTTCCATGCTCTTCTTGCCTTCATGGCTTTTGAAGAGAATTCGACTGTAGTCCTGATGGGTTTTCCTTTGCATATGATCTGATTCTTTTCTCTAGCGGCTTTCAGTATATTATTCTTGTGCTGGATTTCTAGAATATTGACTATTATGTCTTGGTGTGTTTTTAATTGGGTTGAAATTATTTCACGTTCTGTATTCTTTTGTTACCTGAGTGTCAGATTGTTTCCTCCTACTTAGGAAGTTTTCTGCTATTACTTCTGCCAATATTCTTTTTATATCATTTGAATTGACTCCATCTTTCTCATTGATGCTTATTAGTCTCACACTGTTCATCTTTGCATCATCTTGCATGTGATGCATTATTTTTTTCCTGCATCCTAGTTGTTTTTAAGAGATCCTTTCTTATCTTTTCACTAGCTGCACCAGCTTCTTCATGATTTGAAACTCTGTCTTCACTTTCACTCACATGGTTTTGCAAGCTTGTGTTTGAGAGATTTTAAATTCCTCTATATTTCTTTCACTCTTCATCTCGCAATGTATTTCCTTCCTGTACTGCTCATTCAAGGAATCTGTTATATTTCTACTCCTTTTTAGCAATCTTTTCTTTATAAGCAGTTATTAATTCTTTCACCACACAGGTTTTTTTTTCAGATTGGTTTTCCTCCCTATGTTTCTGTATTTGATTCTTTATGTCAGATGCTTACAAATCAGAAGGTCCTTTTTTTACTTCAGAAATTAATGCTGCTCTGAGTTCCTGTATACTTTTCTGCTGTTGTTTCTTTACTTGTGACACTGTTGGTTCATTGATTTCAGCTGAGCTAGTGCCTTCTGCATTTGTTCGGGGTGGGCTCAAGGGTTGAGATTGCATTCTACTCCTGCTCTTTGCATTTTGTATAGCACTGAACTCTGACCATTGGTGTAGAACTTTGGTGCAGTTATAACCTTAGCATATACTAAAATTTGTATGCAGTTCTATTAAGTTTGAATCTATCCAATTATGCCTGGCTTGGTTCTAGCTCTTGTGTTCTGTTGCATAAAGCTGAAGCCCATGGAAGTGAACCTGTTGTGTACCTCTGATACAATAATAAACCTGTGGTGCCCCTCTGTTCTGCCCCTGGCCCAGAAGAGCCCAGGGGAGATCAGAAGCTCTCCAACACACTAGCCGGGCCTGGGCTTGGGCAGGATCTGTGGGTCCTGAGACCATCACAGCAGTTCTCACTCACTTGGTGTATTTGGGTCCAGGAACTCCAGAGTGGTGGTTGGTTCCCTAGGGTGCAATAGAGGGTCTCACTCACACGGGTGCAATAGAGGGTCTCACTCACACGGCTTGCATGAGCTTTGATCTGGATATGTCCCATGGAAGCAGGGAAGCCCAAATCTCTCCAACATACTCGTCGGTGCTGGACTGGGCTGGATCTGGATGTCCACCAAGGCTCGCATAAGTTCTCAAAAAGTTGACAGACTTGCGGGCGATGGCTTTGGAGGGGTGGAGGTGTGCCCAGGGAAAGATAGAGGATCTCACTCACGCGGTATGCCTGATTTTTAGTCCGGAGAAGTCCCATGGGCACAGAGAAGCCAGAAGCTCCCACAAAGTTGTACAGCCTCTGTCAGGCTGGCTGAAAGGCACTCATTGCAGAAACAAGTGTGAAGACTCAAGTTCCCTAGATAGAGCTGTTTGTTTCTGCTCCACGATTTGTTTTTCTAAAAGTGAGTTCTTAAGGGAGAAGAGCCAGCTAAGTTGTAGCTTCTTCAGAAAGCAGGGCAATGCAATGTCTGTTCCTGCACACTGGAAAACACAGACTCTGGCTAAAACGGCATTTTTGTAACCGAAGATATTCACAAAGCCACATTATGCAAACAGTGGAAAGTCATATAGTCTCTAAAGAAAAATTATCAGCGAAGTTTGTGACTTTTCAACTCATTGAGCAGCAAAATTGTAGAAGGGGGTTTTCTCTCCCATTCATGTTTATGGGAACAGAAGAAGAAATTCTATTGAAGACTCCAGTTTCCTAAGTAGAGCTGCTTGTTTGAGCTTCATGGTTTGTGTTTCTAAGAGGGTGTTCTTAACACAGAAGAGACAGATAAGCTCTAGCTTCCTTGGGAAGCAGGGCACTCCAGTGCCTGTTTCCACATACGAGGAAACACAGAACTCTGGCTAAAACATCACTTTGGTAATGGAAGTAATTCATAAAGTCCAAATATGCAAAGAGTGGCAACTCATTCAGTCTCCTAAGAGAAAGCATGGGGGAATTTGGTGACTTTCCATCTTGTTGTGCAGAGGAAAGTGGAGTAGGATGTTTACTCTTCCATTCATTTCTATATGAACCGAGCTGGTAACACGTTCTAAGCTTCCAGGTTTCCTAGTAGAGCACATTGTTTATCCTCCATGATTTGTATTAATAAGTAGGAGTTTTTAATGGTGACTAGACAGCTAAGCTCTAGCTTCTTTAGGAAGCAGGGTACTCCAATGGCTGTTCCTATATACAATGAAACTTTAACTTGGTGACTTTCCAGCTGGTTGTGTAAAGGAAGTGGAGAAGGACATTTTGTCTCCCCTTTATTCCTATGGTATCAGAGCTGGTAACATGTTCTAAGTATTCAGGGATAATTGTAGAGCTGATTGGTTCTGCTCCATGATTTGTGTTTCTAAGAATGAGTCTTTAACGGAGAACAGGCAGCAAATATCTATATTCTTTGTGAAGTAGGGCACTCCAATGCCTGTTTTCTCATACAGCAGAACACTGAACCCTTCTTAAAAGTCACTTTAGTAACAGAAGTAAATCTGAAAGCCCGCTACTTCAAAAGTGGCAACTCATTCAGTCTCCTAAGGAATAGTATCCGTGATGTTATTGACTTTCCAGCTCATTGTGCAGAGGTTCAGGAGAAAGATCTTTTCTCTCCCATTCATTGCTATAGAACCTAGTTGGGAACGCGATCTGATAATCCATGCTTCCTAGTGGAGCTGTTGGTTTCTGCCCCTTGAATGGTTTTTCTAGGAGTGAGTTCTTATCGGAGAAGTTCCAGGTATGATCCATCTACTTTTGGAAGCAGGACCCTCCAGTGCCTGTTCCCTTATACAGGAAAGCACAGACCTCTGGCTAACATCAGTTTGGTTAGGGAATCAATTCATAAAGCCCTACTATGCAAACAGTGGTAACTCATTAAATTTCCTAAGAGAAAGCATGAGGGAATTTAGTGACTTTCCAGCTCCTTCTGCAGAGGAACTGTAGTAGGATGCTTATTCTTCCATTCATTCCAGTGGGATTCGAGATGGTAACACATTCTAAGCTTCGGGGTTTCCTAGTACAGCTGATTGTTTTTCATGCATGATTTGCTTTAAAAAGAGGGAATTCTTTTTTTTCGGATCTGGGGATTGAACTCAGGCCCTTGCGCTTTCCAGAGAAGTGTTTGTTCCACTGAGTCATCTCCCCAGCCCCCCCAAAAAAGAGGGAATTCTTAATGGAGAGGAGCCCACCAAGCTCCAGCGTCTTTGGGAAGCAGGTCACTCCACTTCCTGTTTTCACATACACCGAAATATAGATCTTTCTCAAATGTCACTTTGTTAAGCAAAGTAATTTGTAAAGCCCCACTTGCTATGAGAGGCAAGTCATGCAGTCTACTGAGTGAAACCATCCGCGAAGTAGGTTACTGTCCAGCTCACTGTGCAGACCACATCGATTAGGATGTATTGTCTAACTATCAGTCCTACGGAAACCGAGCTGATAACACATGCTATGCATCCAGGTTTACAAGAAGAGCTGATTGTTTCTGTTCCATGATTTGTGTTTCTAAGCGTGAGTTCATAATGGAAAAGAGGCAGCTCAGCTCCAGCTTTTTTTGGAAATCAGGGCACTCCAGTGCCTGTTCCCACATACAGCGAAACACCAAACACTGTTCAAAACAGCACTTTGGTAAAGAAAGTAAGTCGCAAAACCCCAGTATAACAAGAGTGGCCACTCATTAATTCTGCTAAGAAAAAGCTATCTTGAGTTTAGAGACTTTCCAGGTCCTTGTGCATAGGAAACGGAAAAGGACGTTTTCTCTCCATTTAATTCCAAGGGGAACTGAGCAGGAAATACATTCTAAGTATCATTATTTCCTAGTAGAGCTTATATTTTCTCCTCCATGATTTGTGTTCCTAAGAGTGAGTTTTGAACGGAGAGCAGCCAGCTAAGCTACAGCTTCTTTTAGAATTAGGGCACTCCAATGTCTGTTCACACATACAACAAAACTCAGAACTCTGTCTAAATGTCACTTTGGTAATCTAATTAATTCGCAAAGCACCACTATGTCAACATTGGTAATTCAATCAATCTCCTAAGAGAAACCATCCGTGAAGTTGATGACTTTACAGGACTTTGTGCAGTGGAACTGAAGAAATATGATTTCTCTTCAATGTATTCCTATGAGAACTGAGCTGGAAACACATTCTAAGCATCCTGTTTTCCTAGTAGAGCTGATTGTTTCTGCTTCATGATGTCTCTATCTACCTGTAAGTTCTTAATGGAGAAGAGCCAGCTAAGCTCTAGCGTCTTTGGGAAGCAGGGCACTCCAATGCCTGTTCCCACAAACAGAGAAACACAGAACTCTGGTTAAAATGTCACTTCTGGAAAATAAGTAAAGCACAAAACCCCACTATGTCAAGAATGGCAACTCATTCAGTCTCCTAAGAAAAACAAACCATCCCCCAAGGTGGTGACATTCCAGCTGGTTTTTCAGAGGGAATGGAGAAGGGTTTTTTTTATCTTCCATTCATTCCTATGGGAACAGAGCTGGTAACACGTTCTAAGCATCCACATTTCCTAGTAGAGCCGATAGTTTCTGCTCCATAACTTTTGTTTCTAAATGTACATTCTGAACGGAGAAGAGTCTGCTAAAGTCCAGTTCTTTAGGGAAACAGGGCTCTCTAATAACTGTTCTCGCATACAGTGAAACACAACTCTGGCTGTAGTAAAGGAAATATTTCGCAAAGCTGTACTATACCAAGAGTAGCTACTCATTCAGTCTCCTAAGAAAAAGCATCCATAAAGTCTGTCATTTTCCAGCTCATTGTACAGAGGAACTGGGGAAGGATGTTTTCTCTCTCTTTAATTCTTATGGGAATCGAGGTGGTATCACATTCTAAGCATGCAGGCTTCTTAATAGAGCTGATTGTTTCCACTCCTTGTCTTGTGTTTCTAAGAGTGAGTTCTTATCACAGAAGAGCTACCTAAGCTTGAATTTCTTAGGGAAGCAGGGCATTCCAATGTCTGTTCAAGCATACAGTGAAGCACAGAGTGCTGGCTGAAATGTCACTTTGGTAACAGAAAAAGTTCACAAAGCCCTGCTATGCAAATAGTGGCAACCCATTTAGTCTTCTAAGAAAAAGCATCCATGAAGTTTCTGAATTTCTTACATGTTATGCAGAGAAACTGAAGAAGGATATTTTCACTCCCATTCATTCCTAAGGGAACAGAAAGAGAAACACGTTTGAAGACTTCAATTCCCTATGTAGAGGTGATTTTTTTGTTCCATCATTTGTGTTTCTAAGAGTGATTTCTTAAGGGAGAAGAGCCAGACAAACTTCAGCTTCTTAAGGAAGCAGGGCACTGCAATACCTCTTCCAACATAAATGGAAACACAGACTCTGGATAAAAAGTCACTTTGGTAACCGTACATATTCACAAAGCCTGACTCTGCCAATAGAAGAAACTCACACAGTCTCCTAAGAAAGATTATCTGTGAAGTTTGTGACTTTCCAGCTCATTGTGCAGACAAACTGGAGAAGAGTGTTTTCTATCCCATTTATATTTTTGGGAAATGAGGCAAAAACCGGTTCAAAGACTTCAGTTCCCTAAGTAGAGCTGCTTGTCTATGCTCCATGATTTGTGTTTCTAAGCATTAGTTCTTAATGTCAAAGAACCAGCTAAGCTCTAGCTTCCTTGGGAAGGAGGGCACTCCATTGCCTTTTCCCGCATACAATGAAACACAGAACTCTGGCTAAAATGTCATTTTGGTAATGGATTTAGATCATAAAGCCCTACTATGCCAAGGCTGTCTGCTCATTTAGTCTCGTAAAAAAACACATCCATAAAGTAGGTGACTTTCCATCACGTTGTGCAGAAGAACTGAAGTACGATGTTTTCTAGTCCATTCATTACTAAGTGAACTGATACAATAATACATTCTAAGTATCCAGGTTTCCAAATAGCGCTGCTTGTTTCTACTCCATGATTTGTGTTTCTAAGTGTGGGTTCTGAATGGAGAACAGCCAGCTAAGCTCCAGCTTCTTTGGGAAACAGGACACTTCAATGCCTGTTTCCACATAGAGTGAATCACAGAACACTGGTTAAAATGTCACTTTGGCAATAGATGTAATTTGCAAAGCCACATTATGCAATGATATGAGACTCATTCAGTCTCCTAACGGAAACCATCTGTCAAGATGGTGACATTCCAGCTTGTGCTTCAGAGGAAATGGAGAAGAACATTTATCTCCCATTCATTCCTAAGGAAATCATGCTTGTAACACGTTCTAAGCATCCAGGTTTCCTAGTGCAGCTGCTCATTTTTGCTCCATGTTTTGTGTTTCTAGAGGGAGTTCTTAATGGGGAAGAGCCAGCTAAGCTCCAGTTCTTCTGAGAAACAGGGCACTCGAATAACTGTTCCCGCATAGAGTGATGCACACAACTCTGGCAAAAACGTCACTCTGGTAACTTAATTAATTCGAAAAGCCACACTATACCAAAAGTGGCCGCTCATTCAGTGTCCTATGAGAAAGCATCTATAAAGTTGGTAACTTTCCAGCTCATTTTGCAAGGAACTGGAGAAGGATGTTTTCCCTCCCATTCATCCCTATAGGAATTGCGCTGGTAACACATTCTAAGCATGCAGGCTTCCTGGTGGAGTTGATTGTTTGTGCTCCATGACTTGTGTTTCTAAGAGTGAGTTCTTAACATAGAAGTGTCAGCTAAGCTAGAGCTTCTTTGGAAAGCAGGGCACTCCAATGCTTGTTCAAGCATACAGTGAAGCAGAGCCTGCCAGATGCAGCACAGCCCACCCTCTGAGTGAGAATTTGTGCCGTGCCTTGGGCCCTCCATATCCGACCAACCCCTGGACCTGAGAGTGTGAGGGAGTGCATCTGGTCTGTCTTGCGCCAGCCCGCCGCTCCAAGCCCAGGCTCGCCACCTGAGAGGGTTTTCCTTGCATTCTCCAGACCTCCCCCTCCTGGCCACACCCAGCACAGCTTGCCATCTGAGTGAGAACTTATTCTCCACCTTGGGCCCTCCATATCTGACCAACTGCAGGCCTTGCGAGTGTGGGTGAGAGCTTCTGCTCTGGTGTGTGCCCACCTGCCACTCCAAGCCCAGGCCTGCCACATGAGAGAGGCCTTTCCCCATGTTCTCCGGACCTCCCCCGCCTGACCAAACCCAGCACAGCCAGCCATCTGAGTAAGAACATCTGCCACGCTCTTGGGAGTCCTGCAGACCCACCAAAGCAAAACACTGGTGAGTGTGTGGGAGAGCTTGTGCGCTCTCTCACCCCCACTCCTCCTACCCTTCCAGACCCAGACCAGACCTAGCATACAGGCTTGAAGTAAAACCCTGCAGCTAAAGTCCTTGTAGTGAGTGTAGGGTCAAAACCACACAGAAAATCCAGGAACAGAACATTTTACCAGAGGTGCACAGCAGGCCCACCTCCAGGGGCAACAACAGTAAGGAGCAGAACATAGTAGCCAAACCCAAGCCAGGCACAACTGCATGAACTAGAACTTGGTATATCAGTACCCAAATTTCATTAAGTGATAAGGACATAATTGCACCAAGCTCTACACCAAAGGCCAGAGGTCAATGTTAAATGAAATAATAAAGACAAGGAGAAAAATGCAATCCCAGGCCTCAAGCCCACCCATAACAGGTGCAGAAGACACTAGTTCAGCTGAAATGTATGAAGCAATAGCGTCGGAAATAAATAAACAACAGCAGAAAGATATAGAGGAACTCAGAGCAGAATTAAGTTCTAGAATAAAAAAAAGAAAACTCAGAATTTATAGCAGCTGAACTTAAGAATCAAATGCAGAAACATATGAAGGAAACACAATGCCGAACCAGAACAAATGCAGTGGACACTAGCTTAGATGAAATATACGAATTAGTAGCATTAGAAGTAAATAAGCAACTGCAGGAAGGTTTAAAAGAACTCAAAGCAGAATTAGTGTCTGAAATGAAAAGAAATCTCTAAATTCATAACACTTGAATTCTAGAACCAAATACAGAAACATAAAGAGGAAACCCAATCTATAAAAAACTCTGCAGTAAAAGAATTAATAATAGCTGCTAAAGAAGACGTTGATAAAAAATAATACAGGAGATTAAAAAAATGATGGATTCCGTGAATGAACAATACAAAAAATAAATAGATCACATGAAGCAGAGTCAAATGGATGTGGAGGAACTTTAAATCTCAATCACAAGTGTGAAAAACCTTTTGAGTGAAAGTGAAGATAGAGTTTCAGATCTTGAAGATGCTGGTCCAGCTAGTGAAGAGGTAAGAAAAGATCTTTTAAAAACAACTAAGATGCATAAAAAATAATTCATCACCTGCAAGACAATGCAAAGACGAATAAAGTGAGACTAATAGGCATGAGTGAGAATGAAAGAGTCAATACAAATAATATAAAAAGAATATGGGCAGAAGTAATAGCAGAAAACTTCCCAAATATGAGGAAACAATCTGATACTCACATAACCAAAGCATACAGAACTCCAAATAACTTCAACACAATTAGCAACACACAGAGACATATATTACTCAAGATCCCAGAAACACAACACAAGAATATCATACCGAAAGCCGCAAGAGGAAAGAAGCAAATCACATTCAAAGGAAAACCCATCAGAATTACTGCCGACTTCTCTTCACAAATCATGAAGGCAAGAAGAGCATGAAGCAGAATACTTCAAGTCCTCTATGAAAACAAATTCCAACCCAGACTACTATACCCTGAAAAATTCTCTTTCAAGTTTGATGGAGAAGTGAAATACTTTCATGACAAAGAACAACAAAAGAATTTCATGATGGCAAAACCATCCCTACACAGACTACTGAGAGATGTACACAAGAGGGACCAAAAAGATTAGAAATCCACCAAAGGGAACAGAAGAAGCCCAATAAATAGGACAAACAATTAAACACAGGAGAAAAAAACAGTTAAAAAAGCCTTCAAATAACATGTCAATCATAAGTCAACACATCTCAATTATACCCATCAAAGAAAACGGACTCAATTCACCACTTAAGAGAAATAGATTGGCACATTGCATTTGGAAACAAAAACCAACAATTTGTTGTATACAAAAAACACATTTAACTGATAAAAAAAACTCACAAGCTGAAAGTCAAAGGATGGAAAACAATACTATATGCAACAGCACTTCAGAAAAAGCAGGGATAGCAATCTTGATCAGAGACAGTCTCAACTTCAAACCAAGAATGATCACAAGAAATAAAGAAGGCCACTATATACTAGTTAGAGGAAAAATTAAAGAGAAAGAAATAACAATCATAAATATGTATGCAAAAAACATGGGAGCACCCAACTATATAAGATAAACCATAATAGACATGAAAAATCTAATATCCAATACAACAATCTTAAAAGGAGATCTTAACACACCTTTATCCCAAAAAGATAGATCAACCAGACAAAAAATTAGGAAAGAAGTAGCACAACTGAACCAGAGCTTGGAACAAATGGACTCGGTAGACATACCCAGAGTGTTTCACCCAACCCCAACGGAATACACATTTTTTTCTGCTGCACACGGATTATTGTCTAAAATAGATCACATACTAGTACATAGGTCATGCTTAAGTATATGCAAGACAACAGAAATTATACCAGGCCTATTATCTGACGACAATGCAATGAAACTGTAAATAAATAACAAAAGAAACCAAAAAGCTCACTAAATACAAGGAAATTATACAACACCTTACTCAGCAATCAGTGGGTTACAGATGAAATTAAATAAGAAATACAGCTTCTACAATTCAATGAAAATTCATCCACAAGGTATCGGAATTTATTGGATGCGGTGTGAACTCATACAATAGGAAAACAGAACGTGAACAAATAAACACACTAATGCTGCACCGCCAACATCTAGAAAAGGAAGAGCAAACCAAACCCAGAGCCCAAAGATGGGAAGACAGCATAAAAATTGGAGCAGAGATTAATACAATTGAGATGAAGAACACAGTTCAAAGAATTAGCAAATCAAAAAGCTGGTCCATTGAAGATTAAATAAAATGTATAACCCCTAGCCAACCTCATCAAAAACAGGAAAGAAAAAATTAAAATACAAGCAATAAAGAATGAAAAGTTTGTAATCACCACAGACCCAGTGGAAATTCAGAAGATTATCAGTAGCTACTTTGAGAATCTATACTCTCACAGAACAGAAGCCACAGATGAAATGGACAGATTCCTAGAAAGGTATAAATTATCAAAACTGAATCAAGAAGATATAACAACTTTCAGTAACCCAATGATAACTATTGAAATATGGAATGTAACAAAAAGACTGCTGAAAAAGAAAAGTCCAGGTCCTGATGGATTCACAGCTAATTTCTACAAGAAATTCATAGAAGATGTAATCCCAACACTCCTCAAACTCTTCAATGAAATTGAAAAGGAAAGAGTTCTCCCAAAATCATTCCAGGAAACAAGTATTATACTGATACCAAAACAAGGGAAAGACGCAACTAGGAAAGAGAACTACAGGCCAATCTCCCTCATGAACATAAATTAAAAATCCTCAATAAAATCCTAGCAAATAGAATGCAGCAAATGATCAAGAAGATCATACACCATGACCAAGTAGGATTCATCCCAGCAGTGCAAGAATGGTTCAATACTACAAAACATAAATATAATACACTATTTCTATAGAGTGAAAGTTATAAAACACAAGTTCATTTCAAATGATGCAGAAAAGGCTTTTGAAAAAGTGAAACACTCATTCATGTTCAAAGTCCTACAGAAAATTGCAATAGATGGCCTCTACTTCAATCTGTTAAAAGTAATCTATGACATCCTAATGATTAATATAATTCTTAATGGTGAAAACCTGAAATCTATTATTCTCAAATCAGGTACAAGAGAAGGATGTCCTCTATCACTCTTCCTCTTCAATATAGTTCTGGAATCATTAGATAGAGCTATTATACATGAGAGAGAAATAAAAGGAGTAAGACTAGGTAAAGAGGGGCTGGTGAGATGGCTCAGTGGTCTAAGCCACCTACTTAGAACAAGATTAGTAAAGCACAGAGACCACGGTTCAATCCCCCAGCACCACATGACCTGGTGGGCTGAGCTGGCCACATAAACACACACACACACACACACACACACACACACACACACACAAATAAATAAAATTTTAAAAAGAAAAAATTCATCCACAAGTTATCGGAATTTATTGGATGCGGTGTGAACTCATACAATAGGAAAACAGAACGTGAATAAATAAACACACTAATGCTGCACCGCCAACATCTAGAAAAGGAAGAGCAAAAAGACTAGGTAAAGAAGTGAAACTATCTTTATTTGAAGATGACATGATACATTACTAGGAAGACCCAAAAAACTCCAATAAGAAAATACTAGAATTGATAGACAAATTCAGTAGCATAGCAGGATACAAAGTCAATACCCTAAAGTCAATAGCATAACTCTACACAGATAACAAACACACTGAGAGGGAAATTAGGGAAACAATACCTTTTACAATAGCCCCGAGAAAAATGAAAGAACTTGGAATTCATCTAAATATGAAATCAAAGATCTCATCAAGGAAAACTACAGTATTTTGAAAAAAAGAGATTGTAGAGGATTTCAGAAAATGGAAAGATATTCCATGCTCCTGGATAGGAAGAACCAACATCGTGAAGTTGGCCATACTCCAAAAATTGTTATAGATTTAATGCAATCCTTATGAGACTATCACCAACAGAGCGCCCAGACCTAGAGAAATTGTTCCTAAAATTTATCAGGAACCAAAAACAATCTACAATAGCAAAGGTAATCCTGGCTAACAAAGATAAACCAGCAGGCATTACTATTCCTAACTTGAAATTATATGACAAAGCAACTGTAATAAAATCAGCATGGTATTGGAAACAAAATAGACCTGAGGATCAATGAAATAGACTAGTAGATACAGAGGCCGCTAGGAACGCACTCAGCCACCTGATTTTCAACAAAGGGGCCAAAAGCTCTTACTGGAAGAAAGATAGTCTCTTTAACAAACGGTGCTGGAAAATTTGGCTCTCTACATGCTGAAGACTAAAACTTGATCCAGGTCTATCACCATGCACTAAACTAAAGTCAAAATGAATTAAAGAAAGGAACATTAAAACAGAGACACTGAATCTCCTAGAAGAGATAGTAGGAGGATCTCTTGAAGACATAGGTGTTGGCAAAGAGTTCATGAACAGAAACCAAAGTGCTTGGGAAACACGTGAAAGAATTAAGTAATGGGACCACTTTTTATTGAGAAGTTTTTGCACGTCAAAAGAAATTATCGGTGGGAGAGCTTCCTGCTACCCTGCGCCGGTGGGATCTACTGGTCCCAGGCCAGGCACAGCGTGGGTGAGACACTCATCCATGCCCTTGGGGCCCACCAACACTCAGCAGCACCACCCCTACCCTGCCTGACAAGTACGAATTTCTGCCATATTCTGGGAACACCCAGACCTAGTCCTAGCTCAGGCCCAGTGAGTGTGTATAGAGAGCTTCCAGCTATCCTGGGCTAGCGTGACCTACTGGTCCATACCGAGGTGCAGCATGGGTGACACCCTCTTTCAACCTCTTGGGACGCCCCCCACCATTCCATAGAATCCACCCACACCCCACCCACAGAATAGGAATATCTGTCAAGTTCCGGGAACCCGAGATCCAGTCCTAGAACAGGACCGGTGAGTGTGAGGGAGAGCTGCCTCTCCCCCTTATTATAACTTTTCCCTTCCAGACTCAGCTCAGGCCTGGCATACAGGCCTGGGGTGAAAATCTGCAGCTTCATTCCCTGCAGAGAGTGTAATGGACAAAACACAGAGCTAGTCCAGGAACAGAACATATTTTCAAAGGAGCACAACAGGTTCACACCCAAGGGCAACAACAGGAAGGAACTGAGCACAGCAGCCAGACCCAAGCCAGGCACAGCTGGATAAATCCAAAATTTGTAGATCTGCACCTGAACTTCAGTAGGTACTAAGGTTACAACTGCAACAAATATCTACAATAAAGTTCAGAGACAGTGCTACACAAAATGCCAAAGAGAAGGAGCAAAATTCAATCTCAGAACCGAAGCCCACCCATAACATGTGCAGAGGAGACTAACACAGAACAAATTGGGAATCACCCAGCTGAAAGCAATGAATCAATGGCATCTGAAATAAAGAAACAGCTGCAGAAAGGTATAGAGGAACTCAGATTTGAAATGAAAAAAGAAATCCCTGAATTAATAACATCTGCAGTAAAGAATCAAATGCAGAAACATATGGAGGTAACCCAGTGCCCAACCAGAACAAATGCAGAGGACACTAGCTCAGCTCAAATGTATGAATTAATAGCATTGATTGTAAATAAGCAACAGCAGAAAATCATAGAGGAACTCAAATCAGAATTCTTTTCTAGTAGCTCAGCTCAAATGTACTAATTAATAGCATCAATAGCAAAAGCAGAAAATTATAGCAGAAATCAGAGCAGAATTATTTTCTGAAATAAAAAAAAGAATTCTCAGAACTCATAGCATCTGAAGTAAAGAATCAAATACAGACATATTTGGAGGAAAACCAATCTGAAAAAAAAACACTGCTGTAAAAGAATTTATAACAGTTTCTAAAGAAGACATTGATTAAAAAAAGTGAGGAGATTAGAAAAATGACGGATTCCTTGAATTAGTAATACAGGAAAGAAATAGATCACATGAAGCAGAGTCAAAGAGATATAGAGGAAATTAGAATCTCAATCACAAGCTTGTAAAACCAATTAAGTGAAAGAGAAGACAGAGTTTCAGATCTTGATGACACTAGTGCAGGTAGTGAAAAGATAATAAAGGATCTCTTAAAAACAACTAGAATGCAGAAAAAAATAATTCATCACCTGCAAGATGATGCAAAGATGATCAATGTGAGACTAATACACATCAATGAGAAGGAAGGAGTCAAGGCAAATGATATAAAAAATATGGACAGAAGTAATAGCAAAAAACATCCCAAATATGAAGAAACAATCTGACATTCAGGTAAATGAAGCATACAAAAAGCCAAGTAACCTCAACCTAATTGAAAACACAGAGAGACATATAATAGTCAAGGTCCCAGAAATACAGCACAAGAAAAATATACGGACAGCAGTAATTCATGGATCATAGCTACGCGAGGCTCCTCCACAAAATTGTGCCAGAAGAACTGGCCTCCCAGTTCTTTCTATGGAAACATTACAGAAGGTTGTTTTTTTTTTGGTGACCTCACAATGCATTCACTGCAGTTCTGGTCTGGCTTGAGTGTTTCCGGTCAAACCACAGCATGCTGAGGCTCACTGCTTGTTTAAGCAGACACTTGAAAATTGAGCTAATGGGCTTGCTGCCATTAGAAACACACGTTCTCATCTCTATTTTTAAGGGCCACAAAGACAGACAGTCGTGTAAGTCCTGACTTGTCCAGGTATATCTGATTCTGTGCACCATATGGTTTGGGATTCTAAGGGAATCATTAATGGAGAAAGTCCAGACAAGTTCTAGGAACTTTGAGATGTTGGGCCCTCCGAAGCCTGCGCCCTCATACAGCCCCAGCATCTCAGAACCGGTGTGAAGGACTCAGGGAAGCCGAAGGGATGAGAATCTGCAGTTCTGAGCAGCCGAAGCCCCGAGCAGCCCAAGGACCGAGCAGCGCCAAGGGCCGAGCAGACCAAAGGTTGAGCTGACGAATGGCTGAACAGCTGAAATGTCCAGGAACCCCAAGGAAAGAGCAACCCAAAGGCCAATAACCCAAAATCCGAGCACCCGAATGGCTGAGCAGCCGAAGCCTCATGTAGCCAAAGGGCCAAGAACCAGAGCAGCCAAAGGGACCACCCCAAGCTTTGTCCTTGGCCAGGAATTCACTTTCCCATTGACAGATGAGTCCCGAACCTGAAGGCCTCAGTCAAAATTTCAGTGGGTAGAGGCTGTGTTGTCTGGAGAACTTGGGAGGTCCAGGGGTCTCCTCAAATTCCTCCTTGCCTTCTAACTCCGCAAGGGGCCATTGGGAAAAAGCTGCCCCTTGGCTGCCAAGGCCGTCAGCTTTTGGCTGCTTGGAGGGTGTGATTTAATATAAAGCAGAATTATGTGCCTTCTAGGTTGAGGAATGTTCTCCCCACCCACTCCGTCCTAGAGCAAACTGAATATTACGAGTTGGTCAGGTAGAAGCAATGTTTCAGTAAAGCATTTTCAATTTGATGGGAGGAATTGTCCCTGGGAAACAAGAGTTGTTCTTCCTAATAGAAAATGTTACGTACAAAATAAAGATGTATTAATAAATTCAACATGAATTTGAGTTTGCATGAAGAATATACAGCATGACCACATATACATGGGATGGGATGCAGCTGTATGTACTTGGGGGGGGAAAGGACCAGAGGAAGAAGACGGTGGTAATTCTTTCCCACCAGATGAACCCGCAGTACAAGGGAGGTGTGAAAATGAAGGAGTGAAGCGGAAAGTAGTTGTAAGGGGACTCGTTTTTATGGAGAGGAAGCTACAAAACGACTGCGTCTGCAGTCTGATATAGGGCAGAAGTGAAGAATTTCGGAAACTCCACCTATGGATGTGGCCATTGGCTGAGTGTGCACTGAGATGTGCTCATAGTATACAGGGTTTCCAGAACATGGTATAAAGGGAAATTCAATATTCATTAATTTCATTTCAAATAAGGGCTCACATAGAGCATATTTACAGAAAACTGTTCTACTTAATGGAAGTGTACGCGGGTCACGTGGACATTAGAATATGATATTAAAAGAGTCAAATCATCAAGAAGTAGGAATTAAATGGAACACATACTGCTTTTTACATGTTGGTATTGAACTTTTGAAAGTTTCGAGTTTCACCTCCATACAGTAGGCTCTAGTATCTGCTTAATTTTGGAGTGGGCTAGTGATCCAAGTTTGTAGGGCATCATTGTATGAAGTATCTTTACGCTTGTTTAGAACTGGATTGATTTACGTTATTGGATTGAACAAAAATCTTGTGGGTCCAGCAGTATTACTAGGTTGTGTCAATGAAACGTGAATCGCAGCACCCAACAGGACTTCTGGTTCCAAATCAAGAGGAAAATGCAGTAATTTGTGGATCACAGCCATTCGAGTCTCCTCCGCAAAAGAATGCCTGAGGAACTGGCCTCCAAGTTCTTCCTTTGGAATCATGGTGAAAGGTTTTTTTTGGTAGTTTGTTTGTTTCCTTGTAACCTCACAATGAATTCACGGCAGGTCTGGTCTTTCTTGAGTGACTCCGGTCAACCTTCAGCATCCTGATGCTGAGTGCTTTATTTAAGCGGGCACTTAAAGAATTGTGAGAATGGGCTGGCCGCTATTGGAAGCACACTTTCTCACTTTTCTGATTTGAAGGGCCACAATGTGAGACAGTGTTGTAAGGTCTGACTTGTCTAATCATATGTGATTCTGTGCACCGTATGATTTGTGTTTCTAACGGCATCATTAATGCAGAAAGTCCAGACAGCTTCTAGCTGCTTAGAGAGATTGGGTCCTCCTAAGCCTGTGCCCCTATCCAGCTACAGTGTCTCCGCACCGCTGTAAAGGTCTGTGTCGCGCTGAAGGTCCGAGCAGCCGAGTTGTCCAGCAGCCAAAAGGATGAGCTACCGAAGGTCCGAGTTACCAAAAGGCCGAACACCTGATGGCAGGAGCTTCCAAAAAGCCAAACAGCTGAAGTGCCGAAGAGCAGAAGGGCCAAGCAGCCAAACGGTTGAACAGTCAAACAGCCCAGGAGCCCCAGGGCTGAGCAAATGAAGGGATGAACACTCGAATAGTTGAGCACATGAATGGCCCTGCAGCTGAAGGCTTGAGTAGCCTAAGGGCCAAAGACCTCAGGAGCCAAAGGGGCCATCCAGAGCTTTGTCCTTGGCCAGGAATTCGTTTTCTGATTGGCAGCTGTGTACGGATCCTGACAGCATAAGGCCAGATTACAATACGTAGTGGCGGTGCTGTCTTTAGAACTCGGGAGGGTCAAGGCTCTCCTGAATATACTTCTTGCCTCCTAAATCCCTAGGGGCCCTTTGGGAAAAGCTGCCCCTTTGCTCCCAGGCCCACAGTCTTTGCTTTCTTGGTGGGTGTACTTTCATCCAGACCAGAGGAATGGGCCTTTTGGATTTAGGCAAGTTCTCACCACCCACTCTGTCCTAGAACAACTTGAGCACTAGGAGTTGGTCTTGTACAAGCAATGTTTCAGTAAAACATTTTCAACTTGATGGGAGGAGTTGTCCCTGGGAGACAAGAGTTGTTGTTCCTAATATAAAATATTATGTACAAAATAATAAATGTATTAAACAATTCAACATGAATTCGTGTTTGCATTAAAGATGTACAGCTTGACCTCACATACCTGGCATGGGATGCAGCTTTTTGTCCTTGGGGAAAAATGACCTGAGGAAGAGACGGTGGTGAGTCTCTCCCACCAGATAAACCCGCAGTACAAGGGAGGTGTAAAAATGAAGGAGTGAAGCGGAAGGAAGTTGTAATGAGACTCGTTTTTATGGATAGGAAGCTACAAAATGACTGCATCTGTAGTCTGATTTAGGGCAGAATTGCAGAATTTCGGAATGTACACCTATGAATGTGGCCATTCACTGAGTGTGCCTTAAGATGTACTCATAGTATACAGGGTTTCTAGAACATGGTATAAAGGGAAATTCAATATTCATTAATTTCATTTCAAATAAGAGCTCACATACAGGATAATTACAGAAAATTGTTCTACTTAATGGAATTGTACGCGGGTCACATGGACATCAGAATATGACATTAAAATAATCATGTCATCAAGAAATTTGAATTAAGTGGAACACACGGCTTTTTACATGTTATTATTCAACTTTGAAAGTTTCTTGTGTCACCTCCATACAGTAGGCTCTAGTATCTGTTTAATTTTGCAGTGGGCTATTGACCCGAGTTTGTAGGGCAGCATTGTATGAAGTATCTTTACGTTTGTTTTGAACTGCATTGATTTACGTTATTTGATTGAACAAAAATCTTGTGAGTCCAGCAGTATTACTAGGTTGTGTCAATGAAACGTGAATCGCAGCACCCAACAGGACTTCCGGTTCCAAATCAAGAGGCAACCACAGAAATTCATGGATCACAGCCATGTGAGTCTCCTCCGCCAAAGTATGCCTGAAGAACTGGCCTCCCAGTTCTTCCTATGGAAACATGGCAAAAGTTTTTTTGGTAGTTTGTTTCTTTGTTTCTTTGTGACCTCACAATGCATTCACGGCAGGTCTGGTCTGGCTTGAGTGTCTCCGGTCAGACCACAGCATCCTGAGGCTTCATGCTTTGTTTAAGCAGTCACTTAAAGAATTGAACTGGCTGTTGTAACCTGTGAAAATTGACTCCATTTTGTTGCCCTTCTAACCTCACCGAATTCCTATTCTGTATGTGCCAACCCCTCCCAATTCCTTACCCCTGTGACTCAAGTCTTATGATATTGTTTCCCCAAACCTTATCTCAATGAACTATAAATGACTGCCAACAGAGCACCTCCACCCAACAGGACCACCCCATGCACTAATGACCTGCTGTACCCCATGATTGCTGATTTCAGCATCCCACCCAATAGGACCACCTAATGAACTAATGACCCTTCCACTTTTTCCTGTAAACCCCTTCCCTGTTTTTGCATATTTCAAGCTTAAATACTGCTTCTTGTCAATGTTCTGCGCGCCTCTTTGCACCTTGCATGGAGACCGCCGCTGGGTACCAGCTAAATTAAAGTGCTTCTTTTAACTTTTGGACTTGCCTGGTTGTCATTTGATTTTTGAGCTACAACATTTGGGGGCTCGTCCGTGATCCCTAAGGGTCATTTCTTTTGAACGCGTTAAGTAAATTTCAATCTAAATTTTGTCATGCCGCCTTGTATTTGATTTGGCTTTACAGATTTTACAGAACTTCAGTTTCTGTGTCCACCTTTCCTTTCACTTTGCTTCTCCTTTCAGACACATCTTTGGTTGC
This sequence comes from Octodon degus, assembly GCF_000260255.1. NCBI lineage: Eukaryota > Metazoa > Chordata > Mammalia > Rodentia > Octodontidae > Octodon > Octodon degus. Next base: position 426,566 of record NW_004524972.1, on the reverse strand, counting down.
TTTTAGAATTATGAATTGTTTCCATGACTTCTTGTGTCTCTTCAAGTGTGGTCCTTTTAATACACCTCTACTAACCTACTAACTTGGTTCTCCTCTCATTTCCTCTACTAACTTGGTTTACTAACTTGATTTTGAGAGATCTCACTTCCAGGGACCTAGGTGTCCCTTTCGCCAATTGGTCACCTTTGGAGATTGTGGACTTTGGTCATATGTAGAGGTTTCTGTGATCTCCGGGGTCTCTTTAGGTAAGCTTTCTTACCCCTACCTCCTATCCCTACAAATTCTTACTGTAGGAGGCTAGCAGCTTGTGCTCGACCTCTCATTTCACATCTCCATTTGAGATTCTCCATGGGCTAGACTGCTTTATTACCCCTACTCCTTACCCCTACAGATTCAAACTGTGGGGGAATAGCAGCTTTTGCTCGACCTCTCATTTCACACCTCCCCTTGGGGTTCTCCATGGGCTAGTCTTCTTTTTTGTTAACTGTTGTCCTGCTTCTTGTGTAAAATTAAAGAGTTATTAATACTCTATACCCCTACAAGATTTCCATTTGCACAGATTGTAGGGGGTCTGTTCTCCACACATTGGGCACCTGATAATTGTTTTTGGTTTTGTTTTTGGTGTATTTATGTATGTCTATGTTTTGTCTGTTACAAATGTTTTAAAAATTTCAGAAAACAAGTAAAAGGGATTCTGAGAACCTGTGTTCCCTGGCAAAAATATAAACTCCTTGTAAACTTAAATGGTCCCCCTTTAATATTTCTTGGCCTCCTGAGGGCAATTTTGCTCTCTTCACAGCTCAAGTCTTCGCCATGTTATTCTATAACCCACCTGTCCATCCAGATACTCGGAGCTGATCCAATATAGATAATATAAAAAACCCTGAGAAGGCTTTAAAAACAATGACAGTGAGCAATCGGCAACAACTTCAAGCAGTATATAAAGTCAAAGGTTCCTTGGTGTGTATAAAAGACAGCCATAAAACACCTGCACCCTCTCGGGATCCCCCTCCTAGCTCTCCAAAGGACTCTGAGCAGAAATCCTCCACCGTCCGTTGCTGACCCTCTGACATGACTCAAGGTTTGCTGTTCTGGACACCATTCCCAGACAACTGGCTAATTCCACCTGGTCCCACTGGCAGTTCTGGCTATGATTCCCTACCATCACCCTCAGAACCTGCTTGTTCCACCTGCCAACCGGTACTAAATTCATTATAAAATTATTAAAATATTGATAAAAATGTGTTGGTAAATTTAAGCTATAAGGTTATATTTC
>NW_004524972.1:367488-424755 GCF_000260255.1 Octodon degus | reverse complement strand
CTGCGGTTCAATCCCCCAGCACCACATGCCAGCCAGCCCCGCCCCCTGGTGGGCTGAGCTGGCCACACACACACACACACACACACACACACACACACATGAATAAATAAATAAATAATTTTTTTTAAAAAAGAAAATGGGCATTTGTTAACGCCAAAGACGGGAAGTCATTCTAGAAAAGGACACATACCCTGTCTCTGGGTCAGATGAGACAAAAAAGAACTATGCCTGTCCAGGAGGACACATATAAAAGTCATGTCCTGGCTTAGTGTTCTGGGCAAGTCTCCTTTGGGAGACTAAACCTGAGACACAGTGGAGAGAACCGGCTTCTGCGTGACACCAGAAGGAGCTATCTCCAAAAGTAGCACACTTGTGGGACCAAAACATGTAAGTATGAGAGAAAAATTCAACCCTTTCTCCTAAGTTTAATTTAATGGGATGAGAGATAAGTTAAAACTTAAGGCTTTTATTGTAAAGTGTTTAATTAACCTTGCTCTGGATTTTAAGGTATTCCTTGTAAAATTTGGATAAACAATGTTTACTCTGCCTACTAGTAAACTCTAAAACAGCTGCCACTCTTAAAAGCAAAACACAGGTTTTTCCAGTCATTGTTTGGTAAATCCCCACTGAAGTCTGTGGCTAAGACATCTCTGGTTGTATGAGCCATACCCGAAGTTTCCTTGATAAAAACTGGTTTCTGACCACTAAAGCTTACATCTGCTTTATGTGTTAACTAAAAATCAGATGATTGCCAGCTGTATTGTATGTTTACCAACATGCAAAAATGATGCTAAGTGATAATAAGTTTCACCTATGAGTTTCATATGTAATAATAGTCTTGGATCAAGCTTTGGCTTCTATATAAGATAAACAACTTTATAAATGATGTTACATTTAAAATAGATGTCATACTGTTAATCTTAAACAACCAAAAGATAAACAACCAGTCCGTCATGGTTTAGCTGTAACAAGAACTACCTGCTCCCACTGGAGCCCAAGCAATCAGACCCCTGCTGGCCTAATAGCCAGGTAGGAAAATTCCTAGTATGTATTCTTAAAGGTCTAAAAAGAATGAAGACCAAACCTTCAGTTATTAAATTTCAGCTTTTTACCAGAAAAAAGATAAACACCCCTCTGATTTCTTAAAATGATTAAATAAAGTATACTTTGTGAGATGCTAATTCAGTGAGGGGACAAATTATTTTACAGATAGGTTCATTACTTAGTCAACTTCAGAAATTAAAAGAGAGCTATAAATATAGCTTTTGCTCCAGACAACTCACTTGATATTTTATGGGACATTAAAAAAACAATGTCCTATGATTAAAACTGGGAGAGAACCAAGGAGAAAGAGTAAAAGACCAACAATGGCTACCCTTGTTATGGCCTCAAAATAGATCCTAAGTCTGATTCTCTGGGCTCCAAGAAGATCTCAATGACAATAAAGCTCATCTGCTGCAAAACCACGCCAGCATAAGAGGGACTACTTTGAGAGGCCCACAAGTCATGCCCTAATTGCCAGGACAGCCAGTAGAAGTAAGACTGCAACCTGAGGTGGAGGCCCCAGAGCTCAGACTCAGCTTCCCAAGACTAAAGGGTCCTGGGCCTGCCTCCTCCCTCTGGCTGGACTGTCATCTCCATCTGTCGTCTCCATGGAGGAGCCCTAAGTAATCATGACTACAAAAAAACCCCAGCCCATTGCTGGATATTGGCACAGGTCTCTTTGTCTTTCTCCAACCCTGATCTTTATTCCAGTCATTGTCATCTTATTTTAGCTATAATTAAGATATTTTGTCCATATATAGATAAAACCCTGTCAATATTTTAAAAATGTCCAATATCTTTGGGCCTATAGATAAAACCATACCTCCAAAGTTAAAGGGTTAAATCCCTCCATAGTGCCCCTTGCTTACAATAGGAATCATAGCCAAAACAGAATGAGACATTGATTTAATCTGACTACATATCACCTAAATTAAGTTAGCCTGGTTGATTTTTTATATAACTCAGGTATTTTATCAAACTTTGACAGTAAAAAATAAGGTATTAATCTGGTTATCATATATTCTCAAAATTTAGAGATAATTATAACTAGAGGGACTTATAGTAAACTTTCAGACTCCATAAATAAAGAGATCTAAAAGCTAATGAGTTATGATTGCTAGGTTGCAAAAAGTTTTATAAATATACTTGTTGGCTCAAATGTTCTATTCACTCAAAAAATTGTTCTGTCCTAAAAAATACTAAAACCCAAATAACCATATGGGTAAAATCTAAAACCAAATGGTTATATGTTGCTCAGTGAGCCCCAGATTTTCTGACACAAGCTATAGAAATAAAAAGGGTTTACAGGAATTTGTCTAATTGGCCAGCAGCCCATAGAAACACACTTTCTCATCTCTCTATTTTTAAGGGCCACAAAGGGAGACAGTTGTGTAAGGTCTGACTTGTCCAGGTATATCTGATTCTGTGCACCTTATGATTTGTGTTTCTAAGGGAATCGCTAATGGAAAAAGTGCACACAGGTTCTAGGTGATTTGTGATGTTGGGCCCTTCTAAGCCTGTGCCCTTATACAGCCCCAGAGTCTCAGTACCACTTTGATGGCCTTGACAATGCCAAAGGGCCAAGAATCTGCAGAGCCAAGCAGCCAAAGGGCTGAGCAGCCCCAGGGCCCAGCTTGAGAACAGGTGAGCATCCGAAAACTGAGCAGCCGAAGGGCTGAGCAGCTGAAGGGCTGAACAGCCGAACTCCTCAGGATCCCCAAGGGCCTAGCAACCAAAGGGCTGTACACCCGAGAAGCCGTGCACCCAAATGGCCGAGCAGCCCTAGGCTAGAGTAGTCAAAGGGCCAAGACCCAAATATCCAAAGGGGTCATCCAGAGCTTTGGCCTTTGCCAGGAATTAGCTTTCTGATTGGCAGATAATTTCTGAACTTGAGGGCCTCAGGCCAGATTTCACTAGGGATGGGCAGTGCTGTCTGCAGACCTTGAGAGGGTCAGGGCTCTCCTGAATTTCCTGCTTGCCTCCTAACTCTCCAGGGGGACATTGGGGAAAAGCTGCCCCTTGCCTGCCTGGCCAGTCAGCCTTTGGCTTTTTCTAGGGTGTAACTTATTTAGGACCAGAGGCATGGGACTTCTATGTTTAGAAATGTTCTCACCACCCACTGTGTCCTACAACAACTTGAGCACTAGGAGTTGGTCTCCTAGAATCAATGTTTCAGTAAAGCATTTTCAATTTGATAGGAAGAGTTTCTGTGACTCAGGTTAAACCACAGCATCCTAACGCTAAGTGTTTTGTTTAAGCAGGAACTTAAGTAATTGAGCCAAAGGGCTGGCCTCCATTATAAACACAATTTCTCATCTTTTTCTTTTCAAGGGCCACAAAGGGAGACAGCCGTGTAAGAAGTGACTTGGCCAGATATATCTGATTCTGTGCATCCTATGATTTGTGTTCCTAAGGGAATCTTAATGGAGAAAGTCCAAACTGATTCTGGGCACTTTGCGATGTTGGGCCCTCCTAAGCCTGTGCCCCTATAGAGCTCCATGTGTCAGCACCACTGTGAAGGCCTCGATCAATCCGAAAGTCCAAGCACTCACAGAACCTAGCAGCCAGATGACTTAGCAGCTGATGGGCCAAGCAGTTGAAGACCCATGCAGCCCACAGTTGAGCAGACCAAGGGCCAAGCAACCTAAGGGTAGAACAGGATTTAGGGTTAGTTTTAGGATTAGGCTTAAGGATAGGTTAGATTTTGGGTTAGGGTCAGTGTTAAGGTTAGGATTTAGGTTTAGTGTTATGGTTACTGTTAGTTTAACATTTAGGGTTAGGATAGGATTAGGGTAGGGATAGGTTTGAGTTCAGATAGAGTTAGGGTTCAGGTTAGTTTTAGAGGTAGTTTTAGATTTAAGATTAGGGCTATTGTTAATGTTTATGTTTATGGTGAGTGTTACATTCAGGATAGAGTTTGGGTTAGGTAAGCCTTAGGATAGAATTAGCCATAGGGTTTTTTTTTTTTTTTGCAGTTAGGATTTAGGTATAGGTTTATGCTTGGCATTATTTTTATTATACTGTCAGGTTTAGTGTTATTTTTAGGGTTAGGATTAGGGTAGGGTTAGTGTTAGGATTAAGGTTAGGATAGAGTTCTGGTTAGTGGTACAATTAGAGTTAGGGTTAATGTTAGCTTTAGGATATTGTTAGGGTTATGGTTACAGTTAGGGTAAGCCTTAAAATTAGGTTTTGATTTTGGTTACAGTTAGGGTTTAGGGTTAGGGTTAGGGTTAACATTAAGGTCCATATAAAGTAAGTGTTTGGATAAAGTTAGGGTTAGGGTTATAATAAGGTTCGAATTAGTGTTAGGGTTAGGGTTAGGAATGAGTTAGGGTTAGGGTTAGTATTAGTGTTAGTTTTATTCTTATGGTTATGATTACATTTAGGTTTAGGGTTAGCTTTTTGATTAAGTTTAGGTTTAGGATTAGGTTTGGGGATTAGTATAGAGTTAGGACTAGGGGTTGTGTTAGTGTTAGGATTTAGGGTTAAGTTTAGAGATAGGTTTATGACAGGGTTAGGGTTATGATTAGTGTTAGGATTAGGATTTAGCATTACTGTTAGAGTAATGGTTAGGTTTACGAAAGTTCAGGCAAGGTTTTAGGTTAGGGTTAGGTTTTATGGTTAGCTTTAGGGTTAGTATTAGGTTTATTTTTAGAATAGTATTAGGGTTAGTGGTAGGTTAGGGTTAGCATTATGGATAGGTTTATGGCTAGATTTAGCATAGTGTTATGGTTTGGGGTACCGTTAGGGTTAGGTTTAATGTCAGGGTTAGAATAGTTAGGGTTAAGTTTAGGGACAGAGTTAGTATTAGGATTTGGGTTAGGGTCATGATATGGTTAGTGTTAGTGTTAGAGTTATGATAGAGTTAGGATTAGAGTTAGGGTTAGTGTTTGGGTTAGTGTGAGAGTTAAAATAGATGTAGATTTCAGGTTTTGAACATGTTACCACCTCTGTTAAGATAGGTTTGGGTCTTAATAGAGTTTGGGTTAAGGTTAAGTTTAGGGTTAGGGATATTATGTGGTTTCAGATAAATAGGGTTAAATATAGGGCGCGGGTTAATGTTAGTGTTAGGATTAACGTTAAGGTTACAATTAGGATTTAGGGTTATGGTTAGTGTTAGAGACAGTCCTAGGATAGAGTTAGGGACAGGATTTTGGTTACAAGAAGGGTTAGGGTTAGGTTTTGGGTTAGGGTTATGGTTAGGTTTAGTGTTGTGGTTTAGATTTGGCTAGATTTACTGTTAAGGTTAGAGTTAGTGTTAGGGGTAGGTTTACGATTTGTGGTAGGTTTAGGATAGAACTAGGGTTAGGCTTTGCTTTGGTTAGGATAGAGTTAGATTTATGGTTATGGTTATGGTTAGGGATAGTGTTAGTTTTAAGATAGAGGTAGTGTTATGGTTAAGGTTATGGTTAGGATAGAGTTGGATTTAGGGTTAAGTTTAGAGTTTTGGAAAGGGTTAGGGTTAGAGTTGTTGTTAGGTTTTATGGTTAGTGCTAGGTTTAGAGTTATGGTTAGGGATAGGTTTAGGATAGTTAGGGTTACGGTTATGATTAAGATGTAGGGATAGGGTTAGGTTTAGTCTTAGTGTTAGGTTAGAGTTAGGGTTAGGGTTAGTTTTAAGGTTAGGATTTAGGTTTAGAGTTGGGGTTACTTTTAGTTTGTCATTTAGGGTTAGGATAGGGTTAGGGTTAGGGATAGGGTCTGGGTTCAGGCAGAGTTATGGTTCATGTCTATTTTAGGGTTAGTGTTAGTGTTAGGATTAGTGTTAAGGTTTACTTTTAGGTTTATGGTAAGTGTTAGGTTCAGGATAGAGTTAGGGTTAGGGTTAGCATTAGGCTAGAGTATGGGATAAGTTTTGGATTTACTGTTAGGCTTGGCATTTGTGTTGGGATTATTTTTAATATAGTGTTAGGTTTTGTGTTGGTTGTAAAATTAGGGTTAGGAAAGTGTTAGTGTTAGGTTTAGGGTTAGGAAAGAGTTATGGATAGGAGTATGGTTAGGGTTAGGTTTAGTGTCATGTCTAGAAAAGAGTTAGTGTTAAGGTTAGGGATAGGGTTAGTGTTTAGAGCTAGTGTTAGGATTAGGGTCAGGATAAAATTAGGGTTAGGATATGTTTATGTTTAGGGTTAAGGTTAAGTTTATGGTTAGGGTTATGGTTAGATTTAGGCAGAGTATTATGCCTAGGGTTAGGATTACGTTTACTGTTAGTGTTATGGTTATGGTTAGGATTACATTTAGGGTTATGTTAACAGTTAGGTTTAGGGTTAGGTTTTGTGTTAGTGTTAGGTTACATTTATATTTAGGGTTAGGCTAAAGTTATGGTTAGGATTAGCATTACTTAGGCTTAGGGTTAGAGTTAGAGTTATGGTTATGGTTAAGGTTAGGTTTATGATTACGGTTAGAATTATGGCTACTATTAAGGTTTTGGTGAGTATTATTTTTACAATTCTGTTTACTGTTAGGGTTAGGGTTAGGGTCGGGTTGGGGGTTACGCAAAAGTTTATGGTTTTGGCTAGTGTCAAGGTTACTTTAAAGGTTAGGTTTAGGCATAGGCTTAGGGTTAGAGACATGATTACTGTTGGAGTTACAACTTTGGGTTAGGTTAAGGTTATGGTTAGGGCTGCAGTTATAGTTAGGTTTGTGGTTAGTATAAAGTTTAGCATTAGGCTTAAGGTTAAAGTTAAGTTTAGGCAGCATTACAGTTAGGTATAGGGTTACAGTTATAGTTAAGTCTATGGTTATGATTACGGTTAGGATTATGATTAGGGTTAGATTAAGAGTTAGGGTTATGGTTAGTTTTACAGTTAGGGTTAGGTTTAGCATTGGGTTAGGGTTATGGTTTTTGTTAGTGTTATGGTTAGCGTTATGTTTAAGTTTAGGTTTAGGGTTAGAGTTAGGGTTAGAATTATGTTTAGTGTTAGTGTTAGGGTTACAGTTAGGGTTATGGTAATGGTTAGGCTTAGGTTTATGGTTAGGGTTAGTGTTAGTGTTAAGGTTAGATTTAGCATTAGAGTTAGGCTTATGCGTAAGGTTAGGGTTTATTTTAGGGTTACGATTATGGTTAGAGGTAGTGTTAGGGTTAGGGTTAGCATAATGTTTAAGTTTAAGGTTAGAGTTATGGTTATAGTTAGTTTTAGGGTTAGGGTTATTGTTAGGGTGAAGCTTAGGTTTTATTAGTGTTATGGTTTGAGTTAGAGTTTTAGTTATTGTTACAGTTAGGGCTAGGGTTAGGATTTCCCTTAGAATTAGTGTTAAGTGTATGGTTAGGGTTCAGGTTAGGGTTGCAGTTAGAGTTACGGTTCGAGTTAAGTTTAGATTTATGGTTAGGTTTACTGTTATTGCTAGGATTATGGTTAGGGTTATGCTTAACCTTATGATTAGGTTCAGAGATACATTTAAGCATAGGTTTAGGGTTAGGGTTAGAGAGAGTGTTGTGGGTACTGTTAGGGTTAGGGTCAAGGTTATGTTTATGGTTAGTGTTAGGTTTAGGGTTACGGTTAGTGCTAGTGTTATGGATTCGGTTTGAGTTAAATTTAGGGTTACTTTTAGGGTAGCATTACTTAGGTTTAGGGTTATGGTTAGGGTAGATTAAAGGTTAACGTTACAGTTAGGATTAGTCTTAGTGTCCCAGTTAGGATTAGGTTTAAGGTTTGGTTTTGGATTAGAGTTATAGTTACAGCAATGTTTATGATTAGGGTTAGGTTTAGGTTTGGGGTTAGGTTTAGGTTAGAATTATGTTTAAGTTTAGGGTTAGGTTTAAGGTTAGGGATATGGTTAGGATTAGGGCTAGGAGTATGGCTAGGTTTAAGGTTATAGTTATGGTTAGTATTAGAGTTAGGCTTAGTGTTCAGCATAGGGTTTGGTTTAGGGCTAGGGCTAGGTTTAGGGTTAGGGTTAAGGATAGGAACACAGTTACAGTTAACGTTACTCTTTGGGTTAGTGCTATTGTTATCCGTAGGGCTCTTTTTATGGTTAGATTTAGGTATAGGGTTACAGTTAGGGTTAGGTTTAGGATTACGGTTAAGTTTAAATTTAGGTTTAGGTTTAGGGTTAGAGTTACGTTTATAGATGGTTATGGTTACTCATGGTTATGATTAGTGTTATGGTTATGGTTAGGGTTAGTAATACAGTTAAGATCATTTATAGATTTATGGTTAATTTTCAGATTAGGGCTAAAGTAGGGTTACAGTTAGGTTTAGTGTTAAAATTAGAGTGACTTTTAAGTTTAGGGTGAAGGTTAGGGTCATGGTTAGGTTTACATTTAATGTTAGGGTTAGGTTTAGGGTTAGGATTACAAGTACAGTTGGGGTTAGGCTTAGGATTATGGTGTGGATTAGGATTGGGATTAGAATGAGGGTTACATGTTGGAATACAGTTAGGTCAGGTTTATGGTTAGGGTTTGGGATATTCATAGGGTTACAGTTTTTGTGAGTGTTGTGTTTATGGTTAGGGTTATGTTTAGAATTAAGGTTACGGTTATGATCAGGTTTATGTTTAGGTTTAGGGTTATGCTTATAAATTCATTTACAGTTAGGGTTAGTTTTAGGTTTATGTTTAGGGTTAGGGTTGCTTATCATTAGGGTGAGGGTTAGAGTCAGGGTTAGGGTTAAGTTTACAGTTATGGAAAGGCTGAGTTAGGTTTAGGGTTAGTGTTACAGTTAGGGTAAGGCTTAGCGTTAGGCTTTGGGTTAGGGTTAGCTCTACGTTTAGGGTTAAATTTAGGGTTAGAGGGACTGGGGAGATGGCTCAGTAGAATAAGCACTTCCCTGGCAAGTGCAAGGGCCTGAGTTCAATCCCTGGTTCCTCAAAAAAAAATTAGTGTTAGTGTTAGGATTACACTTAGTGTTAGGTTAGGGTTAGTGTTAATGTTACAGTTACAGCTATGATTATGTTTAAGTTTAAGGTAATGTTTTGGTTTAGATTTAGGGATAGGGTTAGGGTTACATTAAATGTTAGTTGTAGGGTTAGGGATAGGGATATGTTTGTGGTTAGGGTTTGGAGTATGGTTAGGGTTAGTGTTAGGGTTAAGTATAGGGTTTTGGTTAGGATTAGGTTTACAGTTATGATTATTGTTAGGGTTAGGGTCAGGGTGAGGGATACATTTAGGTTTAGAGTTACAGCTAGAGTCAGGGTTACTTTAAGGGTTAGGTTTAGGGGTAGGCTTAGGGTTAGGGACATGGTAACAGTAAGGGTTATGCTTTGGGTTATGGTTAGGTTTACAGTAGGGCTGCGGTTATGGTTAGGTTTATAGTTAGTGTTAAGGTTAGAGTTATGCTTAAGCTTGCAGTTAGGGTTAGGTTTAGGATTATGTTTAGGGTTTAGGTTATTGTTAGTGCTAGCATTAGGGTTATGGTTACAGTTATGGTGATTGTTATGATTATGATTAGGGTTATGCTTAGTGTTAGATTAAGTGTTAGAGTTATGATTAGTTTTAAAATTAGGGTTAGGTTTAGGGTTGTGGTTACAGTTATGGCTATTGTGAGCATTAGGGTTAGAGTTACATTTAAGTTTAGGGTTAGGTTTAGAGTTACGGTTAGGATTACATTTAGTGTTAGGGTTAGGGTTAGGCTTAGGGTTATTGTAATAGTTAGGCTTAGGATTATGGTTAGGATAAGGTTAGGGTTAGGGTTATGTTTAGGGTTAGGGTTAGTGTTAGGTTTATGCTTAGGGTAAGAATTAGGTTTAGTGTTATGGTTACGGTTACGGTTAGAGCTAGTTTTAGGTCTAGGTTTAGGGTAACATTTAGGTTTAGGGTTAAGGTTATGGTTAAGGTTAGGTTTAGGTTTAGGGTTATTGTTAGGTTAAGGCTTAGGGTTTATTAGAGTTATCAATCGTGTTAGAGTTTGGTTAGTGTTACGGTTAGGGCTAGGGTTAGGATTACGCTTAGTGTTAGGGTTAGGGTTATGGTTATGGTTAGGTTTAGGTTTAGAGTCACATCTAGAGTTAGGCTTAGGTTTATAGTTAGGTTTACTGTTAGGGTTAGAATTAAGGTTAGGATTGGGTTTACCGTTAGGATTACAGTTAGAGTTAGAGATATATTTAAGGATAGGTTTAAGGTAAGGGTTATGGTTAAGGTTACATTTAGTGTTAGGGTTAGGGTTAGTGTTACTGTTATGTTACGGTCATGGTTATAATTAGTGTTAGGGTTAGTGTAAGGGTTAAGTTCACAGTTAGGGTTATGATTAGGTTTAGTATTAGGGTTAGAGTTATGTTTAAGTTTAGGTTGAAGGTTAGGGTTACAGTTAGGTTTACTTTTAATGCTAGTGGTAGGGTTAGGGTTAGCATTATGGGTACTGTTGGGGTTAGGGTTAGGTTTAGGGTTACAGTTATGGTGAACATTGGCATCAGGGTTAGAATTAGGGTTGCATTTAGGACTGCAGTTAGGTTTAGATTTATGGTTAGTGCTTGGGATATGAGTAGCATTATGGTTGTTATTAGTGTTATTTTTAGGGTTAAGTTTATGGTTAGGATTAGGGTTACAGTTATGATTAGGTTTATGGTTACATTTAGGGTTAGGGTTAGGCTTAGGGATATGTTTATATTTAGGGTAAGGTTTAGGTTTAGGGTTACATTGGATTAGGGTTAGGATTAGAGTTTGGGTTAGCATTATATTTAGGGTTATGGAAAGAGCTGAATTAGGTTTAAATTTAGTGTTATGGTTAAGATAAGGTTTAGAGTTATGGTTTGGGATAAGGTTAGGTTTAGCACTATGCTTAGGGTTAAGATTAGGGTTACGGCTATGGTTACATTTAAATTTAGGGTTAGGTTTAGACTTTGAATTCTAGGTATTTTTTGCGTTAGTGTTAGAGTTACAGTCACAATTATGGTTATGATTAAGATTAGGGTTAGGGTTAGGTTTGGGTTTAGTGTTACGGTTAGGTTTACGGTTATGGTTTGTATTAGGGTTACAGTCACGGTTAGGGTTAAGTTTAGAGTTACTTTAATGTTAGTGTTATGGTTAGGGTTACTGTTAGGTTTCAGGTTAGGTTTAGTATTAGGGTTAGTTATGGCTACTGTAAGGGTTACGTTAAGGGATAAGGTCAGGCTTAGGGTTAGTGTTAGAGTTAGGGTTACATTTAGGAGAGGTCAGGCTTAGGGTTAGTGTTAGAGTTAGGGTTACATTTAGGGTTAGGGTTATATGGTTAGGGTTACTGTTAGGTTTCAGGTTAGGTTTAGTATTAGGGTTAGTTATGGCTACTGTAAGGGTTACGTTAAGGGATAAGGTCAGGCTTAGGGTTAGTGTTAGAGTTAGGGTTACATTTAGGGTTAGGGTTAGGTTTAGGGTTACTGTTAGGGTTAGGGACATGTTTTCAGTTAGGATTAAGCTTTGGGTTAGGGTTAGAGTTACAGGTAGGGCTGCAATTACAGTTAGGTTTAGTGCTAGTGTTAAGGTTAGAGTTAGGCTTAGGGTTACTCTTAGGGTAGGGGTTAGGATTACAGCTATGCCTAGGTTTGGGGTTAGGGTTAGCTTTAGGGTTAGGGTTAGGTTTACAGTTACGTTAATGGATATGATTAGGATTAGGGTTATGTTTAGGATTAGATTAAGGGTTCGGTTTATGGTTCATTTTACAGTTATTATGATTAGGGTTAGGGTCACAGTTACGGTTAGGGTTATCGTTAGGGTTAGAGTTACGTTTAAGTCTAGTGTTCAGGTTAGGGTTACGGTTAGAATTACGTTTTGTGTTATGGTTAGGTTTAGTGTTAGGTTTATGGTTAGAGTTAGAATTATGTTTCGGTTAGGATAGGGTTATGATTAGGGCTCCTGTTAGAGTTAGTTTTCTGCTTAGGGTTATTATTACAGTATGGGTTAGGGCTAGTGCTAGGGTTAGGTTTATGGTAACATTTAGGTTTTCAGTTAGGTTTACAGTTACGGTTAGGTGTAGTGCTAGGGTTAGGGTTAGGGTTAGGGTTAGACTTATGATTTCGGTTAGGTTTAAGATTAAGACTAGGGTTTGGGTTAGTTTGACAGGGTTAGGGTTAAGATTACTCTTAGCGTTAAGGTTAGGGTTGGTGTCACATTTAGGGTTATGGTTAGGGTTCAGGTTAGAGTTACGGTTAGGGTTAGGTTTAGATTTACGGTTAAGTTGCAATTAGGGTGAGGATTAGGATTAGGGCTAGTTTACGGTTAGGGTCAGTTTTAGGGTTAAAGTTATGTTTACATTTAGGTTTAGGTATAGGGTTATGGTTATGGTTATGGTTAATATTAGGATTAGGGTTAGAGTTGTGGGTACTGTCAGTGTTAGGGTTAGTGGTAGTGTTAGGGTTAAGATAACGTTTAGGTTTAGGGTTAGGGTTAGTGCGAGGGTTCAGTTACATTTAGGATTACATTTAGGGTTAGAGTTATTGAGGGTTCGTGTTATTCTTAGGGTTAGGTCTAGGATTTCATTTCAGGTTAGGATTATGTATAGGGTTACGGTTAGCGTTAGGGTTACTGTTAAGGTTACATTTAGTGTTAAGGTTCAGGTTAAGATTATGGGTACTGCTAGGATTTGGTTAGGCTTATGGTTAGGATTAAGTTTAAGGTTAGAATTTGGGGTACAGGCAGTGCTGCAGTTAGTGTTAGAGTTAGGGTTAGGTTAAAGTTTACAATTAGGTTTAGGTTTAGCATTACATTTAGGGTAAGCATTACTTAGGTTTAGGTTTATGCATAAGGTTAGAGTTAGGCTTAGGTTTAAGGTTAGGGTTATGGTTATGGCTGGATTGGGTTTGGGGTTAAGGTTACAGTTACGGTTAGGCTTATGGTTCTTGTTAGCTTAGGGTTAGGGTTACTGTTAGTGTTTGGGCTAGGTTTACTGTTAATGTTATTATTACGGTTAGGGTTAGTGTTAGGGTTAGGTTTACAGTTACAGTTATGACTATGGTTATGATTAGAGATAGGTTTATGTTTAGGTCATGGTATGGGTTAAGGTTAAAGTTATGTTTAAGTTTAGGTTTAGGGTTAGGTCAAGGGATACGTTTAGGTTTAGGGTTAAGTGTACTGTTAGGGTTAGTGTTATGGTTAGGGTTAAGTTTACAGTTACGGTTAGTGTTAGCATTAGAGTTAGGGTTATGGTTAGGGTTATGCTTAGGATTAAATTTAGGTTTAGGCTTATGGTTAGGGTTAGGGTTAGGGTTACTGTTAGGTTTACAATTAGGTTTCAGATTAGGGTTATGTTTAGGGTTATGGTTAGGGTTAGAGTTACGTTTAAGGTTACAGTTAGGTTTAGGGTTACATTTAGGATTAGGGTCACTTTGGCTTAAGGTTAAAATTAGGTTTATTATTATGGCTGGGTTAGGTTTACAGTTTGAGTTAGGGTTAGTATTACATTCAGGGTTGAGGTCAGAGTTAGGGCTAGGATTATGGTTAGTGTTAGTTTTAGGGTTAGCATTACGTTTGCAGTTATGGCTATGGACATCATTAGGGCTAGGGTTACGGTTAGGTTTAGGCTTAGTGATAGATTTAGAGTTATGTTTAATATTAGGGTTAGAGTTAGGGATATGGGTACATTTACGGTTAGGGTTAGGAGTATGGTTAGGGTTACTGTTAGTGTTAGGGTTACTGTTAGGGTTAAGGTTAGGTTTATTTTTAGGATAAGGGTTATGGTTACGGTAATAGGTTTAGAGTTAAGTTCAGGGTTAGGGTTTCTTAGGGTTAGGTTTAAAGTTAGAGTTGGGGTTAGAGTTATGTTTAGGAATAGGATTAGGGTTAGGGTTAGGGTTATGTTTATGGTTACATTCCTTATAGGTTTATAGTTAGTGAGAAGGTTAGGGTTACAGTTAGGGTTAGGGTTAAGGTTTGGTTTAGGGTAAGGTTTAGTGTTAGGGTTTTTTTTTTAACACTTTATATTATGATTAGTGTTAGGGTTACTGCTATGTTTAGTTTTTGGGTTCTGGTTCGGGTTAGGGTTACGTTTAGTTTTACAGTTAGGATTTGGCTTTGGGTTATGGATAGATTTATGGTTAGGGTTATGTTTAGGATTAGAGTTGCATTTAAGTTTAGGGTTAAGGTTAAAGTTATGGTTAGGGTTACATTTAATGTTAGGGTTAGGGTTAGGATTAAGGGAACTGTTGGGTTTAACGTTGGTTTTAGGATTAGGATTAGGGTTAGGGTTAATAATAGGTTTATGGGTAGGGGTGCGGTTAGGTTTAAATACAGGATTTGGATTCGTGTTAAGTTTACAGTTACTTTTAGGTTTAGGTTTATGATTAGGGTTTTGGTTACTTATGGTTAGGATTCTGGTTAAGATTATAGTTAGGGGTAGGGTTAAGGTTAAGTTTATATTTAGGGCTGGGTTAGGTTTAGGGTTAGCATTATGCTTAGGGTTATGTTCATTCTTATGTTTAGGCTTAGTATTAGCATTAGGGTTAGGGTTAAGTTTAGTGTTAATGTTAGTGTTAGGGTTACATTTAGGAGGACACTTAGATTTAGGGTTAGGTGTAGAGTTAGGGTTAGGGTTAGAGTTATGGTTAGAGTTGGGTTTAGGTTTACAGTTAGGTTTACAGTTAGGGTTAGCATTAAGGTTAAATTTAGGGTTATAGTTAGCGTTAGAGTCTCGTTTAAGGATAGGTTTAGGGTTAGGTTTATGGTTAAGTTTACGTTTAGTGTTAGTGTTAGTGTTTTGGGTAGTTAGGGTTAGGGTTAAGGTTACATTTATAGTTAACATTAGGCTTAGGGTTATAGTTAGTGCTAGGGTTACGGTTTCTCTTTGGGTTACCTTTAGCGTTGCTTTTAGGGTTAGGGTTAAGGACAGGGTTATTGTTAGGGTAGGTTTAAGGTTAGGATCATGGTTAGAATTATTCTTAGTGTTCCAGTTAGGGTGAGATTTGGGATTACAGTTATAATTATGGCTATTGTTATGATTAGGGTTAGGATTAAGGTTAGGCTTAGGGTTAGGTTTATGCTAGATTTATGGCCAGTCCTAGCCCAGGTCCGTGTTTTTACAAATGGAAAGTTATTTAATCCACCTATAAAATTATAATACCCAAATTCAGCCTGTCAGATTGGAGTAGCGTGCTGACCACGATTGGAGAAAAAGTCTTCCCTCTTGGAGGCATGTGGAAGTTATTTACCATGAATGGACATCTCTTGGACAACTCCAAGGACTTGCAAGGCAATCATTTTTATGTCGCTGCAGGGCTGGAGAACTTTAAACACTTCCCTTATTGGAGGTCCTCAAGAGTCCCCAGTGATGTCCAACAGAGGTATGCTGACTTGGAAAAGTGTCCACAGAGAAAGAAAAAAACAGCATCCCAAGAGTCTCCCAAATGTGATGACATTCCACCTGAAACAAAGGATTCAGTTTATTATGCCAAAGAAGGAAAGAAGAAATCGTTGGTAGACCCTCTCATCCCGAGCAACGCAGAAGGTGATGTGTACAAAGGCCAGACTCTTGCCAAGGATGTCCAAGGGGCTCTGGATGTCAAGGAGGATGCAGACATGAAGGTGGAGGTGCCAGTGGACCAGGTTCCAGCTGAAATGGTTAAAGAAGCTGACGAGGCACATGACAGCATCCCTAATTTGGAAGACATCAAGGAAAAAGAAAAAGAAAGGCGTTATGAAGATATTGAAAGAAAGGAAGACAGTTCACGAATGTCTTTTAAGAAAAGGTTTCCCTTAAGACACAACACAAAGAAAAAAGAAAAGAGGTTTGTAAAGTGGATGCCCCAGATATTAAAGTAGGAAGGTGAGATTGGCATCCCTTTGGAAAAGTACCTCTGCGCCCCAGAGCGCCATCTGGTGATGAGAAACGGACTCGTCGGGCAGCACATGTATAAAACGATGCTTAGGACGCCGACGTGGTGCACAGGAGAGCGGGCCCTGTGCACAGGAGAGCGGGCCCAAAGACCTGGTAGTAGCCCTGGAGCTGCTCTGGAGGGGCTGCGTCAGCACAGGCCGACTGCAGGGGCCCCACGTCCTCGTAGCATCTCTCAAGAACTTCAACAAGAATAAAAAAGTGATTCCGCTTCCTGAAAAAGAACAATATGACATTCTAGAGGACAAAAATACACCTGTACTACAAGAAAGTCCAATAGAAATAGCCCAAGGACAAACGCTAGTGGAACTGCAAACACAGGAACAGTCATCACCAGGACAAGAGGAACAAAGACTTGACACATCACACTCTCCCGAACAGTCACCTTCAGAACGATCATCCCAACGACAAAGACCTGAGACACCACAATCTTCCAAAACACTGACCTCTGAAAAAATACTGCAAGAACACAGACCCCAGATACCAGAATCTCCAGATTCATTTTCCTCTGAAGAAACATCGCAGGGACGAAGCTCCCAGACACCAGAATCTCCTGAATCACTGTCCTCTGAGAAACCTGCCCAAGGACAAAGATCTGAGACACCAGAGTCTCCTGGACAACTACCCTTAGAACCAGCACCCCAGGAACAAAGTCCTGAGCCACAGGAGTCCCCTAAGCCATCACCTTTGGGACAGTGAACTCAGACACAGATGGCTTAGGGAGAAGAACCTGAACAAATGCCACCAAACCAAAATAGCAGCTGTGTTGTGAAGGGCGGCCTTCCCTTATGAAGCTGAAAAGGATCCCAAGACAAATGAAACTCAAATTCTAAACTTTTCCCCACTTTGTGCTGAAGAGATGGCCTGGGAATAGCAACCTACACCTCAACCCCAGCACCTGTCTACTTAACCTGAGCTTTTCTTTAACCACGGGATATTTTAGCAGCAGGAAAACCATGCTCGAGGTGGAACTAATGCCCCATCTTGGTGACATGTCAAAAGCTAAGAACGTTTATCTATTTATTCCATTGCTCCAATTCTTTTGCCTGGTGATATTCTTTTTAGTAAACATTTAAAAGAAAAAAAAGATTTATGTCTAAGGTTAGGGTTAGAGTTAGGATTAGGGATATAGTTAGGGTTATTGTTAGGAGTATGGATAGGTTTACTGTTACTGTTAGGGTTATGGTTATGGCTATGTTTAGTGTTAGAGTTAGGGTTAGAGTTAAGTTTAGGGTTAGGGTTAGGGATAGGGACATGGTTGCAATTATTGTTAAGGTTTAGGTTAGTGTTAGGGTTATGGTTAGTGCTGCTGTTACATTTAGGGATAGGGCTATGTTCAGGGTTAGGTTTAGGATTACAGTTAGGTTTACTTTTAGGGTTAGTGTTACTGTTATAGTTATGGTCATGGTTCTGATTAGTGTTAGGGTTACCATAAGGGTTAGTGTTTTCGTTAAGTTCATGGTTAGGTTTACAGTTAGGTTTCAGATTAGGGTTATAGCAGGGTTACCGTTAGGTTTAGTGTTAGGATTAGAGTTACGTTTAAGTTCAGGATTACGTTTAGGTTTACATTTAAGATTTTTAGTTTAGGGTTAGGGTTAGGATTACAGGTACTGTTGGGCTTAGGGTTTGAGTTTTGGTTATGGTTACAGTTATGGTTATAGATATGATTAGCATTAGGATTACGGTTAGGGTTAGATTAAGAATTGGGTTTATGGTTCGTTTTACAGTTAGAGTTATGATTAAGGTTAGGGTTGCAGTTAAGGCTAAGGTTATGGTTATGGTTATGGTTAGAGTTACATTTAAGCCTAGGGTTAAGGTTAGGGTTAGGTTTAGAATTACATTTATTATTAAGGTTAGATTTAGCATTAGGGTTATGTTTAGATTTAAATTTATGCTTCTGGTTAAGGTACGGTTACAGGTAGGGCTCATGTTAGAGATACTTTTATGCTTAGGGTTACTGTTACAGTTACAGGTAAGGTTAGTGTTAGGGTTAGGTTTACGGTAACATTTAGGCTTTCAGTTATGGTTTGGTTTAGGGTTAAGTTTAAGGTTAGGGTTAGGGTTAGTTTTACACTTAGGTTTAGATTTAGGGTTAAGGTTAGGGTTAGGATTAGGGTTATGTTTATGGTTAAGGTTAGAGTTAGCCTTTTCATTAAGATTAGGGTTAGGGTTTGGTTTAGGTTTAGAGTTATGGTTAGGGCTAGGGTTACATTTACAGTTAAGGTTAGGTTTAGGGTTACAGTTATGGTGAGACAGGGTTCAGTTTATCATTAGGGGTAGGGTTAGAGTTCATGTTAGGGTTATTTTTAGGGTTAGTATTTGGTTTACGTTTAGGGTTAGGGTTATGGTTACAGTTAGGGTTTGGGTTAGGATTATGATTATGCTTAGCGTGAGAGTTATTGTTAGGTTTAGTGTTAGAGTTAGCTATATGGTCAAGGTTATGGTTATTGTTAATGTTACATTTAGGCTTAGGTTAGGTTTATGTTTAGGCTTATTTTTATGGTTACGCTGAGAGTTAGGGTTAAGTTTTGGTTTAGGGTGAGATTTAGGGTTATCGTTAGGGTTTTGCTGAATAGGGTTAGCAAAAGTATTATGGGTTTTGATAGGTTTAGGAATAGGTTTATGTTTACGCTTAGTGTTAGGGTTAAGTTTTAGGATAAGGTTATGGTTAGGTTTAGGCTTAGAGTTAGGTTTATGATTAGAGTTAGGTGTAGTTTTAAATTTAGGTTTAGGATTAGGGTTATGTTTAGGGTTAGGCTTAGGGTTAGAGATAGTGTTAGGGTTAGAGTTAAGTTTATGGTTAGGGTTAGGGTTAGGTTTAGCATTACATTACCTTAATGGCTAGGGTTACATTTACGTTTAGTTTTAGGTTTAGTTTAACTGTTACGGATAGGGTTATTTAGGGTTAAGGTTAGCGTTAGGTTTAGGGTTAGAGTTACGGTTATGGCTAGGGTTACATTTTCGTTTATGGTTAGGCTTAGGTTTGAGGTTTTGGTGAGATAAGTTATGTTTAGGGTTAGGGTTGTGTTTAGGATTAAAGTTTGGCTTAGGCTTCAGGTTAGGAATATTTTTAGGTTTAGTTTTACTTTTACATTTAGGTTTATGGTTATGGTTTGGCTTATAGTTACAATTAGGGTAATGGTTGGGATTAGGATTATGATAATTGTTAGGCTTAGTGTTAGATTTACGCTTGTGGTTAAGGTAAGGGTCTGGGTAAATGTTAGGTCTAGGTTTAGGGTTAGGGTTATTGTTATGCTTACAGTTATGTTTATGGTTATGATTATGTTTTGTGTTATGGTAAGGGTTAGGATTATGGGCAGGTTTATGGTAAGGGTTATTTTTAGGATTAGGTTTAGGGTTATGTTTAAGTTTAGGGTTAAGTTTAGAGGTCCATTTAAAGTTATGGTTAGGGTTAGGATTAGCATTAGGATTATGCTTAGTGTTAGTTTTAGGGTATGGTTACAGTTACAGTTACAGCTAAGGCTATGATTAGGGCTAGGGTTACATTTAGTTTTATACAGTTAGGTATATGCTTAGGTTTTCATTTAAGGTTACAACTAGGGTTAGGTTTAGTGTTACAGTTAGGGTTAGTTTTAGGGTTAGTGTTTGGGTTATGGTTATGGTTAGATTGAGGTTTAGGGTTACATTTAGTTATACAATTACATTTAGATTAGGGGTTGGGTTAGGGTTATGGCTAGTGTTAGGTTTAGTTTTAGAATTAATTTAAGGTTAGATTTAGTATTAGGGTTAGGTTTAGAATTAGGCTTACAGATAACCCCTATGCTTCAGGTTAGGGTTAGAGTTAGGGATGTGGTTAATGTTACTGTTATTTTTATGGTTACATATAGCATTAGGCTTATAGTTAGGTTTATGGTTACAGTTACACTTAGGGTTAAGGTTATGTTTAGCTATATGGTTAGGGTTTATTGTCATGATTAGGGCTATGATAACAGTTACAGTTAGGGTTAAGTTTAGGGTTACATTTAGTGTCAGGGTTACTTAGGGTTGGGGTTATTGGTTTTTTTTTTGCTCCAAATGCCTTCAGGGCATGATTGGCTGGCTTGAGTTGTGGGGATCGAACCACAGCAACCTGAGCCTCATTGTTTTGTTGAAGCAGCCACTTAATGAACTGAGCTAAGGGGCAGGCCCCCAGGGTTAGGGTTATTGTTAGCATAAGAGTTAGGGTCAAGTTTAGGGTTAGGGTTAGGTTTTGGGTTAGGGTTACAGTGAGGGTGTGGGTTAGGGTTATGTTCACCATTAGGGGTAGAGTTAGGGGTATGTTTATGGTTATCATTAGTTTTAAGATTAGGCTAGCCTTAGGGCTATGTTTACAATTCTGTTTGTGGTTATGATTAGGGATAGGTTTACAGTTTGGTTTAGGTTTACTTTTAGGATTATGGTTAGGTTTATGGTTTGGGTTGCTATTAGGGATATGCTTAGTGTTACTGTTAATGCTAGGGTTAGGGTTACGCTTTGATTTAGGTTTATGGTGAGTGTTAGGCTTAGGGTTATGGTTAGGTTTAGGGTTAGGGTTAATTTTAGTGTTAGCATTTGAATTAAGTTTACAGTTATGGTTTGGGTTAGAATTGTGCTTAGGGTTAGGCTTATTGTTAGGGTTATGGTTAGGGTGAGGGTTAGGTTTAGGGTTAGTGTTAGGTTTAGATTAAATTTAGGTTTAGGGTTATATTTAAGGTTAGTTTAAAGGTTAGAATTACTTTTAAGGTTAGCGCTAGAGTAAAAGTTACCTCTAAGGTTAAGTTTAGTGTTATGGTTAGGGTTAGGGTAAGGTTTAGTGTTATATTTAGGTTTGCTGCTAGGGTTAGGAATAGTATGAGGGTTATGGATACTGTTAGGGTTATTGTTAGTTTTAGAGTTAGGATAGTGTTAGCATTAGAATTAGGGTTACATGTAGGTATAGGGTTAGAGTTATGGTTAGGTTTCGGGTTATGGATATGGTTAGGGTTACAGTTATTGTTAGTGTTAGGTTTAGTTTCAGGGTTATGGTGAGGGGTAGGGTTATGGTTACAATGAGATTTGGGTTTACGTTTAGGGTTAGGATCCATTTCAGGGTTAGGGTTAGTGTCAGTGTGACATTTGCAATTAGGGCTAGGGCTAGGTTTACTTTTAGTGATAGGGTTAGAGTTAGGGTTAGGTTTAGGTTATCAGGTTTATGGTTAGGATTAAGTTTAGGGTTACAGTTATGGTTAGGGACAGGTTTATGGGTAGGATTAAGTTCAGTGTTAATCTTAGGTTTAGATTTAGGGTTTTGTTTATAGTTAGGGTTAGTGTTAGGGTTACGGTTCGGGTTAGTGCTATGGTTAGTGTTAGGGTCACAGTTACACTGAGGATTATGGTAACCGTTAGGGTTCAGGTTAAGTTTATGGTTAGTGATAGGGTTAGTGTTAGGGTTAGACTTAGCTTTACAGTAAGGGTTAGGGTTATGGTTAAGCTTAGAATTATGGTTAGGTTTATCATTAGGTTTGCTGTGAGGGTTAGGTATACAGTTCGGGATATGGTTAAGGTTAGGGTTATGATTAGCATTAGGTTTTGGGATACAGTTAGGGATGCCATTAGGGATAAGTGTATAGTTAGGTTTATGGTTCGGGTTAGGGTTACTAATAGGATTATGATTAGTGTTAGGGTTACTGTTCAGGTTACATTTAATGTTAGTGTTAGTGTTAGGGTTAGGGTTACTGGTACTGTTAGTGTAAGGGTTAGTGTTAGTATTAGGTTTAGGATAATGGTTACAGCTACAGCTACAGCTATATTTATGACTAGGTTTAGGTTTATGCTTAGGTTTAGGGTTAGGTTAATGGGTAGAGTCAGTTTTAGAGTTTTGATTAGGTTTAAGTTTAGGGTTAGTGTTTGGTTTAGCATTAAGGTGAGGGTTAGGATTATGCTTTGGGTTAGGGATAGTGTCACGGTTACGGTAGTGTTAGGGTTAGGGTTAGGTTTACAGCTTGATATA
The DNA here is from genome assembly GCF_000260255.1 of Octodon degus. Classification (NCBI taxonomy): domain Eukaryota; kingdom Metazoa; phylum Chordata; class Mammalia; order Rodentia; family Octodontidae; genus Octodon; species Octodon degus. The sequence continues at coordinate 403,011 of NW_004524972.1, read as the reverse complement.
CAGTTAGACTCCCAGTTAGGTTTAGAGTCAAGGTTAGGTTTACAATTAGGGTTAGGGTTACAGTTATGGATAGGGTTAGTGCTAGAGTTATGTTTAAGGTTAGGCTTAGATTTAGATTTAGTATTAGGGTTATATTTAGGGGTATGGTTAGGGTTGGATTAGGTTTAAGTTTAGGGTTATAATTAGGGTTAGGGTTATTTTTAGGTTTAGGTTTAGGGTTGCGTTTATGGTTAAGGTTAGGGTTAGGGTGAAGTTTTGGAATACGCTTAGTTTTAGGGTTATGTTTAGGGCTACGGTTAGGGTTAGGGCTAGTTTTGGCCTTAGCCTTAGGGTCACACTTAGTGTTATGGTTATGGTTAGATTTAGCTTTAGGATTAGGTTTACGTTAAGTTTTACAGTTAGTTTTATGATTAGGGTTAGGTTTCAGATTGTGGTTAGGGTAACATTAGGGTTAGAGTTTTAGTTACATTGACAGTTACGTTTGTGGTTACTGTTAGAGTTATGGATATGGTTAAGGTTATGCTTAGGTTTACGCTTATGGTTAGGATTATGGTTAGGAATAGCATTATGGTTTGAGTTAGGGTTAGCTTTGGATTTACTTTTAAGCTTAGGATTAGTTTTAGGTTTACAGTTATGGCTACGTTTATTGTTAGGGTTATGGTTAGGATTAGGGTTATAGTTACAATTCAGGTTACAGGTAAGGCTGCGGTTAGGGTTAGTTTTAGGCTTTGGTTTATGGATATTGTAAGGGTTATGTTTAGGTTTAGGATTAGGTTTAGGATTAGGGTGAGAATTAAGGTTAGATTTAGGTTTAAGTTTAGGGTTAGGTTTGGATTAGGTTTAAGGTTAGGTTTAGGTTTATGGTTATAGTTAGTAATAGAGTAAGATTTAGGGTTTGGCTTAGGATTGCAGTTAGGTTTAGGTTTAGGGTTAAGTTTAGGGTCACGTTTAGGGTTAAGGTTTAGAGTTAGGGTTACGTTTAGGGTCAGTTTCAGGGCTAGAGTAACGTTTAAGTTTAGGGTTAAGGTTAGGGTTAGTTTTAGGGTTACAGTTATGGTTATGTTTAGTGTTAAGGTTAAGTTTAGGGAGAGGGTTAGGGTTACAGATAATGTTAGGGTTACGGCTAGTTTTAGGGTTAGGGTTAGGATAATGTTTAGGTTTAGGGTTAGGGTTAGAGTTAGAGTTCCTTTTTCAGTTCCGGATTATGTTTAGGGTTATGTTTATGGTTAGAGTTGCTGAGGGTTAGGGTTAGGTTTAGGATTATGATTAGAGTTAGGATTATGGATAAGTTTAGGATTAGGTTTAGGTTTATAGTTAGGATTATGGTTAGGGTTAGAATTAGGGGTACAGGTAACGTTGCAGTTAGGGTTAGGATGATGTTTACAATTAAGTTTATGTGTAGCATTGCAGTTAGTGTAAGGGTTACTTAGGTTTAGGGTTATGGATATGGTTAGAGTTAGGGTTAGGTTTAGGATTAGGGTTATGTTTAGGGCTGGGTTAAGTTTGGCATTAATGTTATGGTTATGGTTATGCTTATGGTTATGATTAATTTAAGGTTAGGGTTAGGGTTATGGTTAGGGATAGGGCTAGGGTTAGGGATAATGTTAGGATTACGGTTAAGGTTAGGGTTAGGTTTCGGGTTAGGATTATGGTTACAGTTACGGCTATGGTTAGGATAAGTGGTAGGGTTACATTTAGGTTAAGATTTAGGGTTAAGGTTAAAGTTGCATTTAAGGTTAGGTTTAGGGTTAGGTCTAGGGATACGGTTAGGTTTAGGGTTAAGTGTACTGTTAGGTTAGTATTATAGTTTATTGTTAAGTTTACCATTATGTTTAGTGCTATTGTTAGAGTTAGGGTTAAGTTTATGGTTAGGGTTAGGTTTAAGGTTAGGGATAGGGACACGGTTACAGTTAGGGTTATGCTTTGAGTTAGTGTTATAGTGATGGTTAGGGCTGCAGTTACAGTTGGTTTTAGAGTTAGGGTTATGGTTAGGGTCAGGCCTAGGATTACATTTACTGTTGTGGTTAGGTTTAGATTTAAGGTTAGGGTTAGGGTTATTGTTAGGTTTACGGTTAGGTTTTGAATTAGGGTTATGGTTAGGGTTACGCTTAGGTTTACAGTTACGATTAGAGTTACTTTAAAGTTAGGGTTATGTTTAGGGTTACTTTTAGGGTTAGGGTTAAGGTTAGGGTTATTGTTATGGCTGGGTTAGGTTTGGGGTTCATGTTACAGTTAGGGTTATGCTTAGGGTTATTGTTATTGTTAGGGTTATGGTTAGGGTTAGCATTACGTTTAGGGTTAAGGTCAGGGTTAGGGTTAGGTTTATGGTTAGTGTTATGGTTAGGGTTAGTGTTACAGTTACAGTTATGGCTATGGTTATTATTAGGCCCTGGGTTATGTTTATGCTTAGGGTTAGGGGTAGAGTTAGAGTTACCTTTAAGTTTAAGGTTAGAGTTAGTTATAGGGATACGTTTACATTTAAGGTTAGGAGTATGATTAGGGTTACTGTTAGTTTTAGTGTTACTGTTAGGGTTAAGGTTAGGTTTATTGTTAGGGTAAGGGTTATGGTTAAGGTTATATTAGGATTATCGCTGTATTAGGATTAGGGTTAGGGTTACTGCTATCTTTAGTTTTTGGGCTTGGGTTACTGTTAGGGTTACGTTTAGGTTTATTGTTAGTGTTTGGATTAGCATAATGATTAGATTTATGGTTAGGGTTTTGTTTAGGGTTAGAGTTACATTTAACTATAGGGTTAAGTTTAGAGTTACGGTTAGGGTTACGTTTAATGTTAGGGTTAACATCAGGGTTAGGATTAAGGATACCGTTGGGGTTAGGGTTATAGTTAGGGTTAGTGTTACAAATAGATTTATGAGTAGGGGTGTGGTTAGGTGTAGGTTTAGGGTTAGAGTTAGGATTACTTTTAGTGGTAGATTTAGGGTATGGTTACGGTTACAGTTACGGCTAACATTATTATTACCACCATGGTTAAATTTAGGTTTAGTTGTAGGTTTAGTTTTATGGTTAGGGTTGTGATTAGGGTTAGGTTTCATGTTACAGTTAGGGTTAGTTTTAGGGTTATTTTTTGGGTTGGGGCTATGGTTATGGTTAGGTTTAGGTTTAGAGTTACATTTAGGTTTACATTTACTTTAGATTTAGGCTTAGGGTTAGGGTTATGGTTAGGGTTAGCTTTAGTGTTAGAATTACATTTAAGTTTATGTTTAGGATTAAGGTAAGGGTTAGAAATAAGCTTGCAGATAGTGCTTCATTTAGCATTAGGGTTAGTGTTAGTGTTAGATTTCGGGTTAAGGTTAAGTTCAGGGTTATGGAAAAAGCTGAGTTCGGTTTAGGTTTAACATTACTGTTAGGGTAAGGCTTAGGGTTACTGTTTGGGTTAGGGTTGGGTTTAGGTTTAGTGTTACGTTTAGTTATGGTTGTGGTTATGGTTACATTTAAATTTAGAGTTAGGTTGAGACTTCGAATTAAGTATACTGTTTGCGTTAGGGTTAGGATTATGGTTACAGTTTGGTTATGATTATGATTAGGGTTAGGGTTACGGTTAGCGTTAGGTTTAGGTTTAGTGTTATGGTTAGGGTTTGGATTAGGGTTACGGTTAGGTTTACAGTCACTTTTAGATTTAGATTTAGAGTAATATTAAATTTAGCATTAGGGTTAGGCTTGCGGTTAGGTTTTGGGTTAGGTGTAGGATTCTGGTTACAGTTATGGCTAGGGTAATGGTTACATTAAGGGATAAGGTTAGGCAGGGTTATTGTTAGAGTTAGGGATTACGTTTAGTGTTATTGTTAGGTTTAGGGTTATTGTTAGGTTTAGAGACATGTTTTCAGTTAGGGTTAAGATTTGGGTTAGGGTTAGAGTTATGGTTAGGGCTGCAATTACAGTTAGGTTTAGAGTTAGTATTAAGGTTAGAGTTTGGCTTAGGGGTACAATTAGGGTTGGGGTTAGGGTTACAGTCATGTCTAAGTTTAGGGTTATGGTTAGCATTAGGGTTACAGTTATGGTTATAGTTATGGTTATGGATATGATTAGGTTTAGGGTTAGATTAAGAGTTGAGTTTATGGTTCATTTTACAGTTAGAGTTATGATTAGGGTTAGGGTTACAGTTACGGTTATGGTTATGGTTAGGGTTAGAGTTACATTTAAGTCTAGGGTTGGGGTTAGTGTTATGGTTAGAATGTTTATTGTTATAATTAGGTTTAACATTAGGGTTATATTTAGAGTTAGAATTATGCTTAGGGCTATTGTAGAGTTACAGTTAGGGTTTGTGTTCTTGTTAGCTTTATGCGTAGGTTTATTGTTACTGTTACGGTAGGGCTAGTGTTAGGGTTAGGTTTATGGTAACATTTAGGCATTAGGGTTAAGTTTAGGGTTAATTTTAGGGTTGGGATTAGTTTTACAGTTAAGTTTAGGTTTAGGGTTAAGGTTAGGGTTACATTTATGGTTAACATTGGAGTTAACCTTTTCATTAAGATTAGGGTTATGGTTATGGTTAGGGTTAGGCTTAGGTTTATGGTTATGGTGAAACAGGGTTAAGTTTAGGGTTAGAGTTAGGATTAGGTTTAGGGTTAGGTTTAGGGTTCATGTTAGGGTTATGTTTAGGGTTAGTGTTAGGTTTACGTTAGGGTTAGGATTATGGTCATGGTTAGGGTTTGGTTTAGGGTAACGGTTAGGATTACTGTTTCTTAGGGTAAGGGTTTAGGTTAGGGTTTGGGTTAGGTTTAGGTTTACAGCTGTGGTTAGGGCTAGGGTTACTTTTATGGCTCAGTTTAGGCTTAGGGTTATGGTTATTGTGAGGCTTATGGTTACATTTATGGTTCAGTTTAGGCTTAGGGTTATGGTTATGGTGAGACATAGGGTTACATTTAGGGTTATGGTTATAGTTAAGTTTAGAGTTAGGGTTTGGGTTCAGGTTAGGGTTATTTTTAGGGTTAGCATTACTTTTATGGTTAGGGTTATGGTTATGGTTAGGATTATGGATACAGTTAGGTTTGCGATGAGATTAGGATTACTCTTATTGTTAGGGTCGGGTTTATGATTAGGTTTAGGGTTAGAGTTACTTTTTGAGTTTGGGTTAGGTTTAGTGTTACGGTTATGGTTAGTGTTATGGTTGCTGTTAGGGTTAAGATAAGTGTTAGTATTAGGGCTACAGTTAGATTGGGGTTAATGTTTGAATTAGGGTTTCGGATATGACTGCAGTTAGGATTAGTGTTAGGGTTAGGTTTAGGGATACGGTTAGGGTTTATGCTTAAGTTTATGTTTAGGGTTAAGGTTAGGTTTAGGATTATGTTTATGGTTAGGGTTATGGTTACAGTTACATTTATGTTTATGATTAGTGTTAGTGTTATGTTTAGGTTTATGTTATGGTTAGGTTTACATGAATGGTTACATTTAGGGTTAGTGTTAGGGTATCAGATAAGGTTATGGTTACTGTTATTTTTAGGTTTAGGTTCAGGTTCAGAGTTACTGTGTGGGTTACACTTATGTTTACAGTGAGAGTTGTATAAACATTTAGGGTTAGGGTTAAGTTTAGAGTTAGGGTTAGGGTTAGTGTGACGTTTGCAATTAGGGTTAGATTTCAGTTTATGGCTAGTGATAGGATTAATGTTAGGGTTATGTTTAAGTTTTCAGTTAGGGTTAGGGTTCATGTTAGGGTTATGGTTAGGTTTAGGGATAGATTTATGGGTAGGATTAGGTTTAGTGCTATGCTTATTCTTAGAGTTAGGGTGATATTTATGGTTTGGATTAGAGTTACGTTTATTGTTAGGATTCTGTTTAGTTTTATCATTAGTTTTAGGGTTACAGTTACACTTATTTTTACAGTTACAGTTAGGGTTAGGGTTAGGGTCAGTGATAAGGTTAGGTTTAGTTTTTGGGGTTAACTTTACAGTCAAGCTTAAGATTAGTGTTAAAGTTAGGGTTACAGTTAGGTTTACAGTGAGGGTTAGGTTTACAGTGAAGGTTACGGTTATGGTTAGGGCTACGGTTAGGGTTTTGGTTATGTTTAGATTTTTGGTTTTGGTTAAGACTGTGAGGGTTAGGTTTAGTGTTACATTTATGGTTCAGTTTCGGGTTGCATTTAGAATTACGGTTTGGGTTAGGGTTACAGTTTAGGTTGCACTTTTTTTGTGTTAGGGTTAGGGTTAGGGTTACTGATACTGTTAGGGTTAGTTGTAGTGTCAGGGTTAGGATAACGGTTACAGTTATGGCTATGTTTATGATTAAGGTTAAGGTTATGGTTAAGTTTAAGGTTAGTTTATGTTTAGAGTTAGGCTTAGAGTTTCGGTTGATGTTAAGGTTAGCGTTAGTTAGTGTTTGAGTTAGTGTAATGTTTATGCTTAGGATTATGCTTCAGGTTAGGGTTGGGGTTAGGTTTATGAATAGTGTTAGATTTAGGGTTAGGCTTATAGTTAGATTTAGGGTTATGGTTAGGTTTACGGTTCAATTTAGGATTAGGTTTAGGGTTACGAATATGGAGAGGGGTAAGGTTAGTGCTAGGGTTAGAGTTACATTTAAGGTTGTGGTTAGGTTTAAGTTTAGTATTAGGGTTTCAGTTAGGTGTATTGTTAGGCCTGAGTTAGGTTTAGGTTTAGAGGTACAGTACGGGTTAGGCTTAGGGTTACAGTTAGGCTTAGGTTTAGGTTTAGGGTTAGGGTTACATTTATGGTTAAGGTTAGGGTTAGGGTGAGATTTCTGATTCCGTTTAGTGTTAGGTTTAAGTTTAGGCCTACAGTTAGGGTTAGGGCTAGGGTTAAGGTTAGGGTAACTCTTAGGGTTAGTGTTAGGGTAAGTTTTAGGGTTAGAGTTAGAGTTACAGCTATGGTTATGATTAGGGTTTGGGTTAGGGTAGTTTTAAGTTTAGGGTTAGGTTACTGTAAGATTTAATGTTAGGATTATGATTAGGCATAGGTTTAGGTTTACAGTTAGGGTTGGGGTTAGGGTTAGGAAGATGTTTAAGGTTAGGGTTAGGGTTAGGGTTACAATTACGATTAGTGTTAGGGTTAGGAGTATGGTTAGCATTAATTTTAGGTTTAGGGTTGCTGTTAGGGTTAGAGTTAGTGTTAAGTTTAGTGTTAGTGTTGGGTTTATGGTTACAGTGACAGTTACAGTTGTTATGATTAGGTTTAGGATTATGGTTAAGGTTAGGGTTAGAGTTAGGGTTATGTTCAGGTTTACTGTTATGGTTAGGATTATGCTTAGGGTTACTGATATGGTTGGAGTTAGGGCTAGGTTTAGGGTTAATCTTAGGGTTACATTTACAGTTAAGGTTAGGGTTAGTGTTAGCTGTTTGGTTAATTTTAGGGTTATTTTGGTTAGGGTTAGATTTAGGGTAACAATTACAGTTATGGCTAGGGTTACATTTATGGTTAGGGTTAGGGTAGTGTTAGGATTAGAATTACACTTAGGCTTAGGTTTAATTTTAAGGTTAGGGTTAGAGTTAGAGTTAGAGTTAGGTATATGATCAGGGTTATGGTTGTTGTTAATGTTATGTTTAGGCTTAGGTTAGGTTTAGGTTAGGCTTATGGTTACTGTTACTATGAGAGTTAGGGCTACATTTAGGTTTAGCGTGAGATTTAGGTTTAGGGTGAGTTTTAAGTTTATGGTTAGGGTTAACCTTAGGGTTACTGTGAGGGTTATTCTTAGGGTTACATTTGGGTTTGGTGTTAGAGTTAGGGCTATGGTTAGTGTTAGGGTTAGGGTTACCATTAGGGTTAGTGTTAAGGATAGGGTTACAGTTACAATTACATCTGTGGTTATGAGGGTTCAGGTTACAGTTAGTTTTAGGCTTATGGTGAGGTTTAGTTTAATGTTTAGGATTACGGTTCGAGTGAGGTTTAGGGTTAGGGTTATTGTTAGGTTTTCGGTTAGGATTAGGATTAGGGTTAGGTTTAGGGTTACATTTAGCGTTAGGTTTAGGGTTAGAATTACGTTTAAGTTTAGGGTTAGGGTTATGGTTAAGGTTACCTTTACTGTTATGTGTTAGGTTTACTGTTAGGGCTAGGATTACTCTTGAGGTTACTGGTACTGTTAGTTTTAGGGTTAGTGTTAGAGTTAGGATTATGGTTAGTATTAGTGTTAGTATTAGAATTAGGGTTTTGTATAGGTCGACGGTTAGGGTTAGGATTAGGGCTAGGGTTACAGATATGGTTAGCATTACATTTATTGTTAGGGTTAGGTCTAGGTGCAGGGTTAGGGTGATGGTTATTTTTATGGTTACAATGAGAGTTGTGTTTATGTTTAGTGTTAGGGTTAAGGTTAGGATTAGGGTCAGTGTGACTTTTACTGTTAGGGATACTGTTTATAGTTAGGTTTATGGTCAGTGATAGGGTTGGATTAAGATTAGATTTAGGTTTTTGGTTAGGGTTAGTGTTAGGCTTAATTTTAGGATTACGGTTAGTGTTAGGGATAGGTTTACAGGTAGGGTTAGGTTTAGTGTTATGCTTAGGGTTAGAGTTAGTGTTACATTTATGGCTAGTGTTAGGGTTACAGATATGTTTAGGGTTCAGGTTAGTGCTATGGTTAGTGTTAGGGTTACGTTGCACTTAGGGTTATTGTTACAGTTAGGGTTAGGGTTATGATTAGTGATAGGGGTAGGGTTATTTTTAGCTTTATGGTTAGGGTCAGGGTTACAGTTCAGCTTAGGGTTACAGTTAGGGTTAGGATTAGTTTTATGGTGAGAGTTAGGTTTATGGTTAAGATTACAGTTAAGGTTAGGTTATGGTTAGTGTTAAGGTTGTTTTATCATTAGGTTTAGGTTTTGGTTAATGTTAGGGCTGCTATTAGTGTTAGGTTTAGTGTTAGGTTTATGGTTTGGACTAGGGTTGCGTTTAGGGTTAGGCTTAGGGTTAAGTTTACGATTAATGTTATATTTAGTATTAGTGTTAGGTTTAGGGTTAGGGTTACTGATACCGGTAGTGTTATGGTTAGTGTTACTGTTAGTGTTAGGGTTACGGTTAAAGTTTTGGCCATGTTTATGATTAGGGTTAGGTTTACGGTTAGGTTTAGGGTGATTTTATGGTTAGGGTTAGGCTTACAGTTTCAGTTAGGGTTAAGGTTATTGTCATGCTTACAGTTAGATTTATGGTTATGGTTAGGATTATGGTTGGGTTTAGGGTAGGTTTAGAGTTACGTTTAAGTTTCGGGTTAATATTAAGTTTACGGTAAGGGTTGCATTTACTGTTAGGTATAAGGTTAGGGTTAGGGTTACCGGGAATATTAGGGTTAGGTTTAGAGTTACGGTTAGGATTAGAGTTAGGGCTAAATTTCAGGTTACAGGTAGGAATGCGGTTAAGTTTAGGGTTAATTTTTCGGGTTATGGATATTGTTAAGATTACGTTTAGGCTTAAGGTTAGATTTAGGGTTAGGCTTAGGTTCACAGTTGTGGTGAGACTTAGGGTTAGGTTTAGGGTTAGGTTTGGGTTACATTTAAGTTTAATTTTAGGTTTAGGGTTATTGATATGATAGGGTTAGGTTTAGGGTTTTGGTTAGGTTTACAGTTAGGGTTAGGTTTAGGGTTAATGATAGATTTATGGTTAGGTTTATGGTTAGCATTAGGTTTATAGTTAGGTTTAAGTTTACATAATTTAAGGGTTACTGTTAGAGTTATGTTTACAGTTAAGTTTAGGGTTAGAGTTAGCATTTTGGTTAAGTTTAGGGTTATGGTTAGTGTTAGTGTTTGGTTTAGGTTTAGAGTTGTGGTTAGGGATAGGGTTACATTTATGGTCAGGGTTTGGCTTAGGGTTATGGTTGTGATGAGACTTAGTGTTTAGTTTAGGATTAGGGTTAGGGTTAGAGTTAGGGTTATTGTTCAGGTTAGGGTTATGTTTAGGTTAAGTGTTAGGTGTATGGTAAGGGTTAGGTTTATGATTACGGTTAGTGTTTGTGTTAGAATTACAATTATGCTTTTATTGTTAGGGTTAGTGTTAGTGTTAGCATTCATGTTAGGTTTATTTTTAGTGTTAATGTTACTTTTACAGTTAGGGATTATGCTCAGTTTTAGGGTTAGGTTTAGGGTTAGGGTTAAAGTTAAGGTTAGGGTAAATTTTAGGGTCATGGTTAGGTTTACATTAAGGTTTGGGATTAGGGTTAGGGTTACACTTAGGGTTAGGGTTAGGTTTAGAGCTACATTTAAAATTATGGTTAGGTATAGGTTTAAGATTAGGATTACGTTTAATTTTTTGGTTAGGGTTAGGTTTACGGTTATGGTTAAGGGTTTGATTAGGGTTAGGTTTAGCTGTAGGATTAGGGTTATGGTTATATTTATCATTACCATTACAATTAAGGGTATGTTTAGTGTTACAGTTAGTGTTAGGTTTAGGGTTACAATTTCGGTTAGGTTTATGGTCACAGTTAGGGTTAGGTTTAGGTTTATGCTTACTGATAGTTTTAGGGTTAGGATTATGGTTATAGTTAGGTTTTAGGTTAGGGTTAGGTTTAGGGGTAGGTTTAGTGACACAGGTACAGTTAGATATACACTCGTTTAGGGTTAAGGTTATGGTTAGGCTGCAGCTATTATTAGGTTTAGGTTTATGTTTATGTTTAGGGTTAGGCTTAGGGTTAGGTTTATGTTTAGGATTAGGTGTAGTGTTAGGTTTATGGTTAACTTTAGTGTTAGGATCACGCTTAGTGTTAGTGTTAGATTTAAGGTTACCACTAAGTTTAAGGTTAGGTTTAGCATTACATGTTAGAGTTAGTGTTAATTTTCGTGTTGGGCTTAGGGTTGAGATTACCATTATGGTTATGGTTAGGATTAGGGTTATGGTTACAGTTAGGCTTACGTTTAGTGTTAAGCTTATTGTTAGGGTTAGGGTTACAGGTACTTTTAGGGTTACACTTAGGGTTATGTTTAGATTTACAGTGAGAATTAGGGTTAGTGTTAGATTAGGGTTACTGTTAGAACTATGTTTAGAGTTAGAGTTAGGGTTCCAGTTAGGGATGTGTTTAGTGTTATGGATAGGGTTAGGGTTATGTTTAGGGTTAGGTTTAGTTTAGGGCTAGTGTTAACTTAGGGTTAGGGTTATGGGTAGTTTTAGGGTAACTTAGTGTTAGGTTTAATGTCAGGATTAGTGTTTAGTTTAGGGTTGGGGTCAGTGTTAGGGTTAGGTTTATGATTATGGTTACAGTTAAGGCTATGTTGTGGATACTGTTGGTTAGAGTAAGGGATACAGTTAGGGTTAGTCTTACAGTTACAGTTACAGTTATGTTTAGTTTTACATGTGCGATTAGTGTTACGTTTATGGTTAGGGTTAGGGTTAGGGACATAGTTACATTTAGAGTTATACTTTGGTTTAGGGTTATGGTTAGGGCTGTGGTTATGGTTAGGTTCAAGATAGGGGTACAGTTGAATTTAAGCTTTGGTTAGGATTAAGGTTAGGGTTAGGGTTAGGTTTATGATTACACTTAGTGTGCTGGTTATGGTTACGGTCATGCTTAGATTTAGGTTTAGGGCTAGGGTTAGGTTTCAGGTTGGGATTAGGGCTAGTGTTAAGGTCACACAGTTATTGTTATGTTTAGATTTAGTTTTACAGTTAGTGTTAGGTTTAATGTTACGGTTAGGGTTACAGGTACTATTAGGGTTAAGGTTAGGTTTCAGATTAGGGTTACATTTAGAATTAAGTTTAGGGTTAGAATTATGGTAACACTTCGGGCTGCGGTTAGGGTTAGGTTTAGGGTTAGGATTAAGGTTAGGATTACGGTTACATTTAGAGTTAGGTTTAAGTTTAGGGTTAGTGTTAGGTTAGTGTTTCATTTACAGTTAGTGTTAGATTTTGGGTTACGGTTAGGGTTATGGTTACTTAGTGTTAGGGTTAGGGTTAGAGTTACTGATAGGGTTAAGGTTCACGTTAAGGTTAGGTTGAGCATTAGGGCTAAGTTTACAGTTAGGGTTAGGGTTAAAGTTAGAGTTACAGTTATGTTTTATGTTAGGATTAGGTTTACAGTTATGTTCCGTGATAGGTTTAGGTTTAGGGTTAGGTTTAGGGACACAGATACTTTCAGGGTTATGTTTACAGTCAGGGTTAGGGTTACAGTTTGGGCTGAGGTTATGGTTAGGTTTAGGGTTTGTGTTAAAGTTAGAGTTAATTTTAGGGTTACGGTTAGTGTTAGGGTTACATTTAAGTTTATGTTTTTGGATAGGGTTAGGGATAGGGTTATGGTTACATTTATGGTTATGGTTTGGGTTTAGGTCAGTGTTACATTTAGGGCTAGCATCAGGATTATGTGTAAGGTTAGGGTTAGGATTAGTGTTATGGTTAGTGTGAGGGTTAGTGTTATAGTTACATTTAGGTTTTGGATAAGTTTAGGTTTACGGTTAGGTTTACTGTGAGGGTTAGGGTTAGGGTTAGGGTTAGTGTTACTGTTAGTATTAAGGTTAGGTTTAGATTTACAAAATGATGGAATAAGTTTTGGGTTACATTTAGGGTTATGCTTAATGTTTGGTTTAGTTTTACAGTTGTGATTACAGGTACATTTGTGGTTAGTGTTAGTTTTAGGGTTAGATTTATGGGTAGAGTTTGGGTTAACGTTAGAAGTAGGGTTATGTGTAGGGCTGCAGCTAGGGTCAGTTTTATGATTATGGTTAGCAATATGCATAGGATTATGGTTTTTATTAGTGTTCCATTTACTGTTAGATTTAAGGTTAGGATTAGGGCTATGTTTAGGGTTAGTGTTAGGGTTACATTTAGAGTTATGGTTAGGGTTAGGTTCATATTTATCGCTTAGGTTTGGTTAGGGTTTGGGTTACTTAGGTTTATGGTCAGGGTAAGGGTTAGAGTTAGCATTTGGGTTAAGGTTAGATTTATGGTTAGGGCTTGGCAAGGTTTAGTTTTAGCACTATGGTTAGGGTTAGGTTTAGGATTATAGTTTCGGTTGAGTAAGTATTAGGGTTAGCATTACACTTCAGATTAAGTTTAGGGTAAGGTTTAGTTATGGTTCTGGTTATGATTAGGTTTTGGGTTAGGTTTAACTTTATGGTTGTGGTTAGAGTTCTGCTTAGGAATAGTTTTAGGGTTAGGGTTATGTTTAGGGTTACAGGTACGGTCAGGTTTATGGTTAGGGTGAGGGTTAGGTTTACAGTTACAGTTAGGGTTAAGGTTAGGGTTAAGTTTAGAGTTAATATTACATTTAGGTTTATTGTAAGGTTTAGTGTTAGGGTTTCAGTTACAAAAAGTAGTAGTATTAGGTATAGGGTCGCTGTTATGTTTAGTGTAATGGTTAGGGTTAGGGTTACGGTTACGGTTAGGCTTAGGGTTACAGTTACTTTAGGTTGTGCTTAGTGTTATGGTTACATTTACTTTTACTGCTAGGAATAGTGTTAGGTTTAGTGTTAGGAACACATTTACAGTTAGAGTTACCCTTTCAGTTAGGGTTAAGGTCAGGGTTAGGGCTGTGATTGCAGTAAGGATGAGGGTCAGAATTATGGTTCAGGTTAGGCTTAGGGTTAAAGTTAGTGTTAGGTTTAAGGTTCTGGTTAGGATTACACTTAGGATTAGGATTAAAGTTAAGATTGAGGTTAGAATTAAGGTTAGGGTTAGCATTAGGGTTACGTATAGGGCTGCGTTTAAGTTTACGGTTAGTTAGGCTTACAATTAGGGTTATGGTGAGAGTTATGCTTAGGGTTACGATTATGGTTAGGTTTAGGAATATTGTTAAGTTTAGAGTTAGACTTAGAGTTATGGTTAGGGTAAGGAATAGTGTTAAAGTTAGGTTTAGGGTTAGGGTTACAGTTATGGTTATGGTTAGGATTTGGGTTAGTGTTACAGTTAGGGCTAGTGTTAGTATTACACTTAAGGTTAGAGTTTTGGTTAGGGTTACAGTTAAGGATAGGGTTGGCTTTAGGTTTATAGTTAGGGTTAGAATTCAGGTTAGGTTTAGGATTACATTTAGGTTTAGGGATACGCTTAAGGTTTGGGTTATGCTTAGTGTTACGGTTAAGTTTATGTTTATTGTTAGGGTCAGGGTAAGAGTTACGGGTACTGTTTTGGCTAGGGTTAGGGTTAGGGTTGCAGTTAGGATTAGGGTTAGGGTTAGCATTAGGGTTACATATAGGGCTGCGTTTAAGTTTAGGGTTAGGGTTAGGGTTAGGGTTAGTGATATGGTTAGGGTTATGATTAGTGTTAGGATTACGATTGCGGTTAGGGTTAAGGTTATTTTTATTTATTTATTTATTTTTGGAACTGGGGATTGAACTCGGATCCTTGAGTTTGCCAGTCAAGCGCTTATCCTACTGAGCCATCTCCCCGGCCCAAGGTTATTTTTAGCTTAGGCTTAGGTTTAGGATTGTAGTTAGAGCTAGGGTTACGCCTAAGGGTCTGCTTTCGTTTAGGGTTATGCATTGTTTTAGGGTTACTTAGAGTTAGGTTTATGGTTAGGATTAGATTTATTGTTAGGGTTAACGTAGGGTTATGGTTATGGATATGTTTATGGTTAGGGTTACTGTTAGGGTTAGGCTTAGGGTTGCGGTTTAGGTTAGGATTAAGGTTTGGTTTATGGATAAGGTTACATTCAGTGTTAGGGTTAGGGTTATATTTAGAGTTCATTTTAGCTTTAGGGTTAGATTTAGTATTATGCTTAGGGTTAGGGTTAGGGCTAGGGTAATGGTTAGGGTTAGGATTATAGTTATGATTAAGGTTACGGCTATAGTTATGGCTATGGTTATGATTAGGGTTAGGGTTACTGTTTAGTTTATGGTTAGGGTTAGGGTTAGAGTTACATTTAAGGTTAGTGTTAGGTTTACAATTAGGGTTAGGAATATGTTTAGGTTTACTGTAGGGTATGGGTTAAGGTTATGGTTAGTGTTAGAGTTAGGATTAGGGTCAAGTTTAGGTTTAAAATTACAGTTAGTAGTACGGTTAGGGTTAGAGTTATGGTTACATTTAGGGTTAGGTTTAGTTTTACGGTTGATTTGACATTTAGGTTTAGAATTAGGATTATGTTTAGTTTTATGGTTTGGTTTATGGTTAGGGTTAGAGCTACATTTAAGTTTAGGTTTAGTGTTAGGTTTACGGTAAAGTTTACGTTTAATGTTGGGTTTAGCGTTAGGTTTATGTTTACTGTTAGGGTTAGGGTTAGGTTTAGGGTTAGGTTTATGGTTAGGATCAAGGTTATGGTTATGTTTAGGCTTAGGGTTAGGCAAATGTTTAGGGTTACGGTTATTGTTAGGGTTACGTTTAGGGTTAGGGTTAGGGGTAGGGTTAGTTTTATAGTTAGGGTTAAGTTTAGAGTATCATTTATGTTTAGAGTTACTTAGGGTTAGGGTTAAGGTTAGGGTTAGAGTTAGGGTTAGGGTTCATGTTTGGGTTATGGTTACGGCTGGTTTAGGTTTAAGTTTAGCATTATGCTTAGGTTTACGCTTAGGGTTATGGTTTTGTTTATGATTAGTGTTAGTGTTACTATTATGCTTAGGGTTAATTTCAGGGTTAGGTTAAGATTGTGGTTAGTTTTATGGTTAGGGTTAAGTTTGTGGTTATACTTGTCTATGGTTATGATTGGGGTTAGGGTTACAATTAGGTTAATGGTTAGGGATATGGTTAGAGTTATGTTTAAGATTATGTTTAAAGTTAAGGTTAGTGTTAGGGTTGTGTCTATGGTTTTATTTATGTTTATAGTCATGATTTTGGTTAGGGTTATTTTTAGTTTTAGTGTTACGGTTTCTGTTACGGTTAGGTTTAGTGTTAGGTTTAAGGTTAGGGATGGGGCTAGTTATACTGAGGAATAGGGTTACAGTTACTTTTACAGTAAGTTTTTTTGTTAGGGTGAGGGTTATGTTTACAATTAGGTTTAGGGTTAAGATTTGGGCTTGGTTTCGTGTTACGTTTACGTTTAAGGTAAGGTTTAGGGTTAGGGTTTCATTAACAGTATTATGATTAGC
This sequence comes from Octodon degus, assembly GCF_000260255.1. NCBI lineage: Eukaryota > Metazoa > Chordata > Mammalia > Rodentia > Octodontidae > Octodon > Octodon degus. The sequence continues at coordinate 387,131 of NW_004524972.1, read as the reverse complement.
ATTAGGGCTACGGTTGTGTTTAGTGTTTGTGTTAGGGTTATCTTTATTGTTAGAAATAGTATTCGTTTTAGGGTTAGGAAGACATTTGCAGTTATGGTTACACTTTGGGTTAAGGTTATGTTTACAGTTAGGCCTGCTGTTATAGATAGGATTAGGTTTAGGTTTACAGTTAGGTTTTGGCTTTGGATTACTGTTGGGGTTAGGCTTAAGGTTTGGATTAGGATTAAGTTTAGGGCTAGGGTTAGGTTTATGGTTTAGTTAGGATTAAGTTTAGGGTTAGCATTATGGTTAGGGGTAAGGATAGGGTTACAGTTAGGTTTAGGGTTAAGTTATGGTTAAGTTTACATTTATGGTTATGGTTAGGGTTTGGCTTAGGTTTAACGTTAGGGCTAGGGTTAGGATTATGCTTAGGTTTAGGGTTAGGTTTAGAGTTACGGTTAGGGTTAGGGTTAACTTTAGGTTTACTGTTAGCTTTATGTTTAGGGTTAGGATTAGCTTCAGGGTTAAGATTATGATTAGATTTAGAGTAAAGGTTAAAGTTACTTTTATGCTGAGGTTTAGGGTTAGTGTTATGGTTAAGGTTACATTTAGTGTTAGCTTTAGGTTTTGGGTTACTTAGGTTTAGGTTTATTTTCAGGGTTTGAGTTAAAGTTAATGTGAAGTTTAGGGTTATGGTTAGGGATAGGTTTAGGTTTAGAGTTACAGTTAGTGTTAGTGTTAGGGTTAGGTTTATGGTGAGGGTTAGGTTTTGGGTTATGTTTAAGGTTATTTTTAAGGTTAGGTTTAGGATTAGGGTTAGCTTTAGGGTTAGGGTTACCCTTACAGTTATGGTTATGGTTAGGGTTAGGTTTAGAGTTAGGTCTGCAGTTACGTTTAGGTTAATGGTTAGGTTAGTGTTATGGTTAAGGATAGATTCACCTTTATGGTTATAGTTAGGGTTAGTGTTATGATTAGGGTTACATTTAGCCTTGGGTTCAGCTTACAATTAGTGTTAGGATTACAGTGAAGTGTAATGTTAGTGTTAGGTTTACAGTTAAGGTTATAATTAGAGTTACAGTAGGGATAGTGTTAAGATTATTGTTAAGGTTAGTGTTTGAGTTTGGTTAAGGTTATGGATAGTGTTTTTGGGTTAGGATTAAGTTTAGGGTTAGAGTTACAGTTAGGGACACAGTTACAGTTAGGGTTATGCTTTGGGTTAAAGTTAGGGTTATGGTTAGGCCTGCAGTTATGTTTAGGTTTAGGGTTAAGGTTCAGATTAGTTTTACAGTTAGGGTTACTTTTAGGGTTAGGGTTATGGTTAGGATTATGGTTATTATTAGGGTTAAGGTTACATTTAGATTAGGGTTAGACTTAGGGTTAGGGATTCATTTAAGATTAAGGTTAGGGTTAGGATTAGGTTTAGGATTCTGCTTAGGTTTAGAGATATGGTTAGACTCATGAATATGTTTACAGCTATGCTCATTATCAGGGACAGGTTTATGGTTAGATTTAGGGATAGAGTTAGAGTTATGTAAAATGTTAGATTTAGGGTTAGGTTTAGGGATATGGTTAGGCTTAGGGTTAAGAGAACAGTTAAGGTTAGTGTTAGGGTTACATTTAGCATTAGGTATAGGATTAAGTTTAGGTGTAGGGTTAGGGTTAGCATTATGGTCACGGTTATGGTTACAGTTGAGGTTATGTTTAGGTTAGAGTTTCAGTTAGAGTTAGGGTATGGTTAGGGTTAGGGTCATGATTAAGTTTAGGATTACGGTTACTGTTATAATTAGGGTTAGGGTTATGATTAAGGTTAGGGTTATGGTTACTGCTATGGTTAGTATTAGTTTTAGGTTTAAGTTTAAGGTTAGCGTTGTGGATAGAATTATGCTTAGGAATAGAGCTACGGCTAGGGTTACGTTCATGGTTACAATTATGGTTAGCTTTAGTTAACGTGAATGTTAGGTTTACTGTTAGGTTTAGAGTTAAGGTTAGGATTAGATTTAGGGTTCTGTTTAGTTCTATGTTAATGTTTAGGTTTGCATTTTTGGTTATAACCAAAAGTTAGTAGTACGGTTAGGGTTAGGGTTACAGTTATTTTAGTGGTAGGGTTAGGGTTAAGGTTATGGTTAGGGTTACAATTTGGGTTACAGTTACAATTATGGTTATGGTTAGTCATCGGGTTGGGATTAATTTTAGTGTTAGGATTAGTGTTAGGTTTTGGTTAGGAACAGAGTTACTGTTAGGGTTAGCCCTTGGGTTAGCTTTAGGTTTCTGGTTAGGGCTGCGGTTACAGTTAGGTTTAGGGTTAGGGTTATGTTGAATTGGGGTTATGTTTAGGGTTAGGGTTAGGGTTAGGGTTATGTTTAATGTGAGGGTTAGAGTTACAGTTACAGATAGGCTAGGGTTTATGATCAGAGTTATGGTTAGGGGTATGGTTAGGTTGCGATGATTTTTAGGTTTATGCTTAGGGTTAGGGTTAATATTACGATTAGGGTTATGGTTACATTTAGGGTTAAAGTTATGTTTAGCTTTAGGGCTAGATTTAGGGTTATGGTTAGGGCCAGGGTTACTGTTACAGTTCGGATTACTTTTAGCGCTACATATAGTGTTAGGGTTTCTTAGGGTTAGAGTTATGGTTAGGGTTAGATTTAGGGTTAAGCTTAAGGTTAAGGTTATGGTTAGGGATACGTTTATGGTTAGGGTTAGGGTTAGGGTTATGGTTAGGATTTGGTTTAGTGTAAGGTTTAGGGCTAGTGTTAGGGTTATGGTTAGGGTTGTGGTTATGCGCATGAATAGGGTTAGAGTTATGGTTACAGTGAGGTTTAGTGCTAGAGTTACTATTAGGGCTATAGTTAGGGTTAGGGTTACAGTTAGTGTTAGGTTAGGGTTAGGGTTAGTGTTAGGGTTAGAGTTAGGTTTACCATTACATTTGCAGTTATGATTATGGTTAGGGTTATGGTTACTGTTAGGGTTAGGTTTACAGTTAGGATTACTGTTATGGTTAGAGTTACTGCCAGGGTTAGAGTTAAGGTTAGTATTAGGATATCGGTTACATTGAGGTTTAAGTTTAGGGTTAGGGTTATGATTAGTGTGAGGTTAGGGTTACCATTACATTTTCGGTTATGATTATGATTATGGTTAGGTTTATGGTTCTTGTTATGGTTAGACTTTGGTGTAAGTTTATTCCTAGGCATAGTGTTATGGTTAGGCTTTGGGTTCGATTTAGAGTTAGGTTTAGGGTTAGAGTTATGTTTAGTTTTAGGTTTAGAGTTAGGGTTACTGTTAAGTTTATGTTTAGTGTTAGAGTTACGGTTAATGATAATATTAAGGTTTGGGTTAGGGTAAGGGTTATTTTTATGCTTAGAATGGGCTTCTCATTAGAATTAGTTTTACAGGTAGTCCTGCAATTATGTTTAGGGTTTGTATTTGGGTTAGGCCTATGGTTACATTTATGGTTATCGTTAGGGTTAGGTTTAGGCTTAAGATTACAGTTACGTTTAGGTTAAAGGTTACATTTAGGATTAGAGTTAAGTTAGGGTTAGGTTTATGTTTACAGTTAGGGTTAGTTTTCTGTTTGGGGTTAGATTTAGTTTTACTTAGGGTTAGTGTTATGGTTAGAGTTAGAGTTAGGCTTGGGTTAATGTTAGAGTTATGGTTAGGGTTAGGTTTAGTTTTAGGGTTAGGGTTACGGTTAGGTTTAGGGTAAGTGTTACATTTAGGGTTAGGGTAAGTGTTACAGTTAAGATTAGGGTTAGAGTTATAGTTTCATTTAAGTTTAGGGTTAGTGTAATTGTTACAGTTATGGTTTTGTTTAGTGTTAGTGTGAGGATTAGTGTTAGGTTTATGTGTATTGTTAGGTTTAAGTTTAGAGTTAGCAGTACAGTTAGGGTTAAGGTTAGTGTTAGGGTTTGGGTTACGATTACTGTTACGCTCATGGTTATGATTACATTAAGGATTATCTGTAAGATTACATTAGGGTTAGGGTTATGGTTAGGTTTATATTTATAGTTTGGATTAGGGTTACAGTTAGAGTTAGGATTAGGGTTAGGGTTAGAGTTGCATTTAAAGTTAAAATTAGAGTTAGGGTTGCATGTAGCATTACGATTAGTGGTAGGGTTAGGCTTAGGATTATGGGTACTTTTGCCATTACTATTAGGGTTAGGGTTACGGTTAAAGTTAGGGTTAGTGTTAGGGTTAGATTTAGGGTTACATTTACTGAACTGATTATGTTTATGATTATGGTTAGGGTTTACAGTTGCTGTTAGTGTTAAGGTTACGTTTAAGTTTATAGCTAAGGATAGTTTTAGTGTTAAGGTTTTGGTTATGTTTAGCATTATGGTTAAGGTTAGAGTTATGTTTATGGTTCTGGTTATTGTTAATCTTACATTTATTGTTAGTGTTAAGTTTAGGGTTAGAATTAAGGGTAATGTTAAGGTTAGGATTTGGGTTAGGGTTATGATTACAGTTAGATTTAGGGTTAGCATTAGAATGAGGATTACGAGTAGGACTGCAGTTAGGTTTAGGGTTAGGCTTAGGGTTATGGATATGGTTCTGGTTATGATTACAGTGCGGTTTAAGTTTTGTGTTAGGGTTATGGTTGAGGTTACATTTAGGCCTAAGGTTAGTTTTAGGAAGGGTTAGATTTAGGGTTAGGCTAATGTTTATGGTTAGGCTTAGGTTTAGGGTTACGGTTACAGTTAGGTTTACTTAGGATTAGGATTATAGGTAGAGAGTTAGAGTTAGGGTTAAGTTTAGAGTTATGGTAAGGCTTAGGTTTAGGGTTAAGTTTACGACTAGTTTTCCGGTTAGGGTTAGAATTAGTGTTACATGTAGGGCTGCGGTGTGTGTTAGGGTTATGCCTAGGGTTAGGGAAATGCATAGGGTTACGGTTATTGTTAATGTTACATTTACGATGATGGTTCATGTTAGGATTATGGTTACAGTTACAGTTAGGTTTAGAGTTATGCTTAGGGTTAGAGTTAGTCTTACAGTTATATTTACAGTTCGGGTTAGGTTTAGGGTTATGTCTCATGTTAGGGTTGCTTAGGGTTAGGGTTAGGGTTAGGTTTAGAGTAAGGGTTCTGGATAAGATTAGGGTTAAAGTTAGGGTAAGGGTTAGCTTTACAGTTAGGGTTAGGTTAGGGTTACGGGTAGGGTATGTGTTATGGTTAGGGTTATGTTTCTTGTTAGGTTTAGGGTTATGGTTAGGATTAGAGGTACTGTTGGCTCTAAGGCTAGGGTTAGGTGTAGGGTTATGGTTAGGATTAGAGTTTGGGTTAGGTTTAGCATTATGGTTAGGTTTAAGGTTACATTACAGTTATGGTTATGATTATGATTAGTGTTACAGTAACAGGGTTAGGGTTAAAGTTAAGTTTACACTTATGGACATAATTAGGGTTTGGGTTAGGGTTAGAGCTATGTTCAAGGTTCGGGTTAGCTTTAGGGTTATGGTTAAGGTTATTTTAAATTTAGCATTAGGTTTGGGGTTAGGTTTAATGGTAATGTTATGGTTAGGGTTAGAGTTACATTTATGGATCCAATTAAGATTAGAGTTAGCGTTAGAATTAGATTATGGGTAGGGCTGTGGTTAGGGTTAGGGTTAGCTTTAGGGTTAGAGATATGTTTCCGGTTCTGGTTATTGTTAGCTTTAGGGTTATGGTTACTGTTATGTTTAGAATTAAGTTTACATTTATGATGAGGTTTAGGGTTAAGGTTAGGTTTACCTTTACATTTAGGATTAGGTTTAGGGTTATGGTTACGATTAGGGATACTTAGGTTTATGGTTATGGTTAGAGTTAGAATTCAGGTTAGGGTAAATTTAGAGTTATGGTTATGGTTAGTGTTAGGTTTAAGGTTAGGGTTATGGTTAGTTCTTTGGGTAGGGTTAGAATTAGTGTTACATTTAGGGCTGCAGTTATGGTTAGGATTAGGGTTAGGGTTAAGGATATGCATAGGTTTACAGTTATTGTTAGTGTTACATTTACGTTTAGGGTTAGTGTTAGGATTAGGGTTATGTTTACAGTTAGTCTTATGGTTACGTTTAGGGTTAGGGTTAGTCTTTTTTTTTTAAAGGCTTCAGATTTATTAGTAAATCTTTCCCCTCAGGTAACCTGAAGAGCAAATAGGTACTGTTCTTGAATATTTGTATATAAATATTTTTTGCATGTATTATCACAATAGAAAACTAATGAAGTTTATCCATTCTTAATACAAACTCCATCCACTCAAAAAAATCTGTAACAATTCTAATAACATTCTTCCTCCACTAGATTGTAGAGATGTCAAGGGTCTGGGGCCTTTTTGGCCACCACTGCCCACCCTGGTTTTCCTCATGTCCACTGCTCAGCATGTAAGGGTCTCCAAACATCCCTCTCCTATCTCAACCACAAGCTCAAGCTCACTGGCCCCTCCTGCAATGCGCAAATCCAAGTGGCTCACTAAACCCAAGATGATGTGTTCCTGGAAGGGATCTAGTGCCCACCTGGGAGTGAAACAGGCTTTCTCTACCTAGACCTCAGTTTCTGGAACGAGGGACAGGGTCACAAGTGAGCCCCGCCTCCTGCTTTTCTTAAAGTCATGCATTCTAAGGACTGGGGAGATAGTTAAGGGGTCTAAATACCTGCCTGACAAACACAAAGACCCATGTCAATCCCTGGTACCACATCTGTGCTGGCCCTGCCCTGGGCCTGCTGAGCCAGCCACCAGCTTGATTTTTGTTGGTGTATGCCTGTAATACTAGCATGGGGGAGGATGAAACAGAACTGCTATGAGTCTGACCTGCATAGCAAGATCCCTTTATCTAATACATAAATTTTAAATAAAGTCATATGCATTGTAAATGTGAGAAAAGGGCAAATAGCTCCCAGGCCCAGGGATGCTGGGGCCATGAGTGGCACAATTTAGGGCACTCTTGAGGAAGGAGCCCAGGGTGGCAGTGGACAGGCCAGGGCAAGCACCAGCACAGCGGTGGCTGCAGGGATTCCCCAGAGGCCCACAGCAGGCTTTAGCCTGCAGAAGGCCAGCTCTGCTCTCTGGCAGTGGTGAGCACATTCATTAAGAAGAGTTTAGTCCATCCATGTCTTTTTTCTCCAACATGGAGGCAGTGTTTCTTCATTTTTTCAAGTCCTCAGAGTCCAGCGTAAGCACAAGTACACATCCAAGAAATGGGAGGCACAGCTTGTCTCCATGAGCCCTTCAGGTCTGACTTTCACCTCTACAAAGGAGGCTTTCTTGAGTAAGGGATGTAGCTCAGTAGTAATTTCATAGTAGGTACAAGGTCCTGGGTTCAGTTCCCAGCACCACAGATACCAATAACATCTCCTCACAGAGGCATCTTTAGTTGTCTCTGTACTTCTTGCCAGGGGGCTGCCGAGTGCCGGTGCTTTCACAAGCTTTCTCCCTCCTGGAGTATCTTCCTTTCAACATGCATCTACTGTTTCTTTCAATGCTTGAGGGACTTCTAGAAGTTACTTTCTTACTCGGCTCGAGGGTCCCCTTGGTTTCTCCTCCATAAAGCCTTTCTCACAATCCTTTAGGTTTTCTCTTCCCCATGGCCATTATACCTAGGTGATTCCCTCCAACTCAGACCAAAAACACCACTCAAGCACAGGAATCAGAGACAATTCCTCTTACAAAAACCACCATTTGGTGGTGATGGATAGTTAACTGGGCTCAGGCCAGCACATACAGTAAGTAACATTTATTAGGAGAATAGATTTCCCCTCGGGGCAAATATCCTTCTTGGGATCCTAGTTCCATGATTTGATAGTTTTGCCAAGTTCTTTTATTACTATGAGATCAAGGGGTCAATAAAATGGGCTTCTGAGTCCAGAAACGAGGCTTTAACTACCCAGGTTGCCCAGGCAGTCACATAGTAGGAAAGAATAGGCTTCTTCCTATCTGATGCATTGAGGTCCAGGTGCTAGGCTAGGTTAGGAGAGGAGTCACAGTAGCACTTGGTCTTTCTCTACCAAAGTCTATAATGTTCTCCTTTCCTCCACCTCAAAACACCTAGAATAAAGAGCCTACAGCAGGAACTGAACATGTATGTTTTATTTGGCAGGGACAAACCCAAGGCATTAGAGGTGAGAAATCAAGTGAGGCAGGAAGATGGGGGGTAGAAAGATGATACCATTCCAAGCTGGGTAAAACCACACACTAGGCATGGAAGAGACCCTGCAGCTGTGTCCACCACAGCTATTTGGGAAATCTCCCTGCAGGATACACTGCTGGGGAGGAACTACGCCTTATATAGCAATTCTTAAAAGGGAGAGAAGAAGGCAGTGTCTGCCTGGCTTGCCCCACTTCGCATTTCCCATTAGTCAAATTTTACCCCATGAGTACTAATTCCCTGGCACTTCCATGTTTCTGTAGCTACACAGGATGCTGGATCCCACCCTGTGGTGGGCCATTCCACCCACGTCTGGAAGGAAGAGATAAATGCTGGACACATAGATGGTGAGTTACAGGAAAACTGATGCAGTATATGACATATCCAATATAACCTAGGATGGTTTTTCTTATTTTCCAGGGGGTGAATTAAGGCATGATGATGAAAGATACTTCCCAAGGTTACACGATTAGTGACAATGTTAAGTTCAAGAACTAAACAGTCTTGCCGGGGAGTTGGCTCAGTGGTATAAGTCCCTGCCTGGCAAGCACAAGGTCCTGAGTTCAATCCCCAGTGTCAGGGGAAAAAAATCCAGAAGAACTGGATAAACAGTCTCATGTCAGAATCTAGAAGACAAAGATTAAAAAACATGAATTTTATGAAGCAGGGAGAGTAATTAAAGAGTTTCAAGCTGGAGAACAACATGAGATAGGGAGCTTTATAATAAACTATTTCTATTGTACTCTCTAGCCTCCCATTTGGCTAACAGGCACAAGTAGGTGGCCCCAGAGAGGGGAAGCCAAAACATGCTTGAGAGTTTTGAGGGCTCCCTAACGGAGTTCAGAGCTCTATTTTGGCTTCAGCATTGCCTCTTAATCTATCTTCACCTAAGCCTTCGCCTACCAAAGAGATGAGCTGATCAGAGGCCAACAGGATCTGGGTAGAGAAGCCAAAATGAGAGGAGACTGACCTAAAGACCAGGAACAAGAGGACTATCCATCTGTCCATTGTTGGCTGGCTGTCTTGGGGAACCTGACAGTCGGAAATGAGTCTTTCGGTGTTGTTTGAGATGGTCAGATCTCATGAACTGCCGGCCACACTGATCACACCTGTGGGGCCGGTGTTTGGTGTGCGTCTGCATATGATGTCGAAGCTCATCAGAACGGAAGAAACACCAAGTACAGTCTTCCCAAGTGCACTTATAGGGCTTCTCTCCTGTGTGTTTGCGCTGGTGACTCACAAGGTGGGAGCGCTTCGTATATGCTTTTCCACAGTTCTTATATGGGCAGCGGTATGGTCTTAGAATTGAGAGTTGCCTTCTGGGTGACCCTCCCCAGGCCCCGAAGTTCTCTACTCTCTGAGGAGCAGCTGTGGGTTGTTCAGGCAGGAAGAGGTCTGTGTGGAAACCTGATGGATTATTCACAAGAGAGCCCTGGGATTCTAAGGTCTGCAATGATTGGGATCTAGCTGGAGGAATCAGAATGTTATAGGGATTTCCAAATTGTAACATCTGAGCTGCAGGTGGGAGTACAGCCTAGACCTCAGTGGAAGGTATGGTCGGACCCCAAAACATTTTAGACTGTAAAGAGGTTCTGCAAGGTAATGCTGGGGGCCCATAATAAGGTACTGTCAGAGCATTGGTGGGGATAACCATTGAGATTCCAACTGAAGAAGGTGTTAGTCCACTGGGGGGCATCCTCAGATTCTCACTGAAGCTCAGATCTCTGCCTTGAATACCAGGCTGTAAGGGTACCATCTGGGGTGTACTGTCAATCATTTCTGACTGGGAGGCAGGCTCCTTCTGGTAGTACATCATGGGGTAGTAGTTCGGGACGTGATCATTCTGTGACACATTGAAATAGGCCCTCACTTCGCCTGCATCCTGCCTCGGTGTTTCAGGAAATACCAGAACATTCCTCAACATCTCTGTTCTGAAAGCAATGCTAAGGATCTAGTGGGCCACAGTTCCAAGAGGTGTATACTCCACTGCCTCCAGAGGATGGCCACGCATCCAAGATGGGCAAAGGCTTCGAGTTATCCTTGGCAGTCACCACGACCGCTGCGCCTGTGTGTCAGGGTCAGCAGCTATGCAGGCGAGGGTCATCTCCATGCTGCTCCAGCACTGGCTCCTGTACTTTTGACCACTGGATATAAATCAAGGTTTCTGGCCTGGGCTGGTGGTCTATGCCCATGATCCCAACACTCCGGAAGCTGACGCAGGAGGATCGCCACAAGTTCATGGCTAGCTTGGGCTACATGGTGAGACCATTTAGCTGTTTATTATAAAAGTTAGAATATCGGAGTATGGAGCTTCTAAGGTCACCACCTTCGAGGAACTTTCATGCACTTGGTCTTTGGACTAGGGTTAGTCTTGTGGTTATGTTTATGGTTCGATTATGTTTAGGGTTACGTTTGGGTTTAGAGTTAACTTGGATTAGGTTAGGGTTAGGGTTATAGTTAGTGTTACGGTTAAAGTTAGGGTTAGAGTTAGGGTAATGGTTAGGTTTACAGTTTATGTTTAGGCTTAGGGTTATGGTTAGGGTTTGGGTAAGGGTTAGGTTTACGGTTGTGTTCAGTTTTAGGGTTAGGTTTAGGATTACTGCTAGGGTTAGGTTACAGTTAGAGTTAGGGTTATGTTTAGAGTTAGGTTTTGGCTTAGGGTTAGGGTTAGGAAAAAGTTTACAGTTAGGGTTATGCTTTGATTTAGGGTTAGGGTTACATGTAGGGTTGCGGTCACTATTATGTTGAGGGTTAGGATTAAGGTTGGGGTTATGCTTAGGGTTTCGATTACGGTTAGGCATAGGGTTATTGTTAGGGTTAATTTTATGTTTATGGATAGCTTTAGAATTAGGGTTACAATTACGGTTAATGATACGTTTAGTGTTAGGGTTAAGGTAGGGTTATGGTTCTGGGTACTATTAGGATTAAATTTAGGGTTAGTTTTATGGTAAGGATAAGTGTTAGGGTTAGAATTAGGTTTAGAGTTAAGGTTAGGGTTAGGGATATGTTTAGGTTTCAGTTATTGTTAGAATTATGTTTAGGGTTAGGATTATGTTTAGGTTTATGGTTATGGTTACGATTAAGTTTAAGTGTATATTTAGGTTTAGGTTTAGGCTTAGGGTTAGGGTTATATTTAGGGTTAAGGTTAGGGTTAGGGTTATTTTTAGCTTTTCTCTTAGGGTTAGGGTTAGTCTTATGGTTACATTTACGGCTATGCTCATGATTAGGGATAGGGTTACAGTTAGATTTAGGAAGGGGTTAGAGTTAGAGCTATGTAAAAAGTTAGGTTTAGGGTTATGTTTAGGGATAAGGTTAGGGTTAGAGTTAGGAGTACGGTTAGGATTAGTGTTAGGGTTACTTTTAGCTTTAGGTTTAGGTTTATGTTTTGGTTTAGCGTTAGGGTTCATGTTATGGTATTGGTTATGGTTATGGTTGTGGTTGTGGTTATGATTAGGTTTAGGGTTATGGTTAGTTTTAGGGTTAGGGTTATGTTTACCTTTACGATTAGGCTTAGCTTTATGATTATGTTTAAGTTTAGGGTTGGGGATAGAGTTATTCTTAGGAATAGGCCTAGAGTTAGGGTTACATTTATTGTTACAGTTATGGTCACTTTTAGAATTAGGGTAAGGGTTAGTGTTACAGTTAGGCTTAGAATTAAGGTTAGAGTTAGGTTTAGGGTTCCATTTAGTTTTAGGTTAATCTTTAGGTTTGCGTTATTGGTTATAGTTAGTATTACAGCTAGGCTTTGGGTTACAGTTAGTGGTAGGATTAGGGTTATGGTTATGATTAGGGTTACAGTTACTTTTACGGTTACTGTTAGGCTTAACATTAGGGTTACTTTTAGTGTTAGGTTTAACGTTAGGGTTAGTTACAGTTACAGTTATTTTTAGCTTTTGGGTTAACTAGGTTTTCAGTTAGGGCTGTGGTTACTTTTAGGGTTAGGGTTAGGTTTAGGGTGAGTTATGGTTACATTTAGGATTAGGATTAGTGTTAGAGTTAGGTTAAGTGTTAGGCTTAGAGTTACAGTTAAGGATAGGCCTGGGTTCAGGGTCAGGGTTAGGGTTAGGGATATTGTTACATTACGGTTTCATTTAGGATTAGGGCTAGTGTTATGCTTAGGGTTAGGTTAATAGTTAGGGTTGATGTTATGTTTAAGTTTAGGCTTAGATTTAGGGTTATGGTTAGGGCTATGGTTACTGTTATGTTTCAGGTTACGTTTAGGTTTGTGTATAGGGGAAGGGTTTCTTATGGTTATGGTTATGGTTAAGTTTAGTTTTATGGGTAGGTTTGTTTCAGGTATGGTTACCGTTAGGGTTACGGTTATGATTAGAGTCAGAGTTAGGGTGAGAATTAATGTTACAGTTATGTTTAGTGTTAGGATTAGTTTTAGGGTTAGGGTTGTGGTTAGGTTTACAGTTAGTGTTACAATTAAGATTATATTAAGTGTTACTGTCAGGGTTAGGTTTAACTTTATGTTTAGGGTCAATGTAAGCATTATGGTTATGTTTTTGTTTAGTGTAAGCATTAGGTTTAGCGTTAGGTTTATGGGTACTGTTAGGGTTAGTATTAGGATTACAGTTAGGATAAGGTTTAGGGTTAGAATTAGTGTTATGGTTAGGTCTGCAGTTACAGTTAGTTCAGGGTTAGGGTTAGGAATACATTTTTATTTACAGTTCATTTAAGTTTACATTCAATGTTAGTGTTAGGCTTATGGTTAGGGATAGGTTTGGGGTTAGGGTTATGGTTCAGGTTAGGGATATAGTTACATTCAAAATTAGTTTACAGCTACCCATAGGGTTAGAGTTATGGTAAGGTTTAGGGTGACCATTAGGTTTAGAGTTAGGGTGAATGTTAAAATTAGGGTTAGCTTTAGTGTTGGGGTTATGCTTAGTTTTAGTGTTTCGGTTAGAGTTAGGTTTAGGGTTAGTGTTAGGATTATGGTTAGGGTTAGTGTTATTGTTAGTTTTACAGATAGGGTTAGGGTTACTGTTAGGGATAGTGTTATGGTTAGGGTTAAGGTTATGGTTATGGTTAGTGTTTGAGTTAGGGTTAGGGTTAAGTTTAGTGTTAGGTTTAGGGTTAGTTTTAGGGTTACAGTTTAGTTATGGTCATGGTTATGTATACGGTTAGGTTTACGGCTACAGTTAGGGTCAGGGTTAGGCTTACTGTTAGGTTTACAGTTAGGGTTCAGATTGGGGTTATGGTTAGAGTTACAGTTAGGATTAGGATTAGGTTTAGTGTTAGAGTTACATTTAAGTTTAGGGTTAGATTTAGGCTTACAGTTAGGGTTACGTTTAGTGTTAGGATTAGGTTTAGGGTTAGGATTATAGGTATCATTGAGGTTAGGGTTAGGGTTAGTGTTAGTGTTACAGTTGGAGTTAAGTTTTGGGTTAGGTTTAGGGTTACGGTAGGGTTAAGGTTATGTTTAGGGTTAAGGTTACGGTTAGTTTTTTAGGGTTAGTGTTAGTGTTAGTGTTATGGTTACATTTACAATTACAGTTTTGGTTATGAATATGGCTAGGGTTACATTTACTGTTAGTGTTAGGATTATGATTATTTTTTTGGTTAAGAATAGGTTTTGGGTTAGGGTTAAGGTTAGAGTTTTGTTTAAGGTTCTGGTTAGGTTTTGGGTTATGGTTAGGATTACGTTTAGTGTTAGTGTTAATGTTAGGTTTACAGTTAAGAATAATGTTAGAGTTACTGTTAGGTTTAGGGTTATCATTAAGGTTGGGATTAGGATTAGTGTTAGAATTAGGATTACTGGTAGGGCTGTTGTTAGGGTTAGGGTAAGGTTAGGGATATGCCTGTGCTCATGGTTATTGTTAGGGTGAAGTTAGTTTTAGGGTTAGGAATACCTTTGCATATATGGTTAAACTTACGTTTGGGATGAGGGTTAGGGTTAGGGATATGTTTATGGTTATGTTTAGGATCAGGTTTAGGGTTATGGTTACGGAAAGGGTTACTTACGCTTCAGATTATGGTTAGAGTTAGTTAGAGTTAGGGTTAGGGTGAAAGTTAGAGTTATGGTTAGGGTTAGAATTAGGTTTAGGGTTAAAGTTATGGTTCGTTTTATGGTTGGGGTTAGAATTAATGTTACATGTAGAGCTGTGGTTAGGGTTTGGTTTATTTATAGTTAGGGTTGGGGATATTTGTAGGGTTATGGTTATTGGTAGTGTTACATTTAAGTTTAGGTTTAGGGATAGGATTATGTTTACTTTTACGGTTAAGTTAACGGTTACCTTTAAGGATAGGGTTAGTCTTATGGCTGCATTTAGGGTTCAGGCTAGTTTTAGGGTTATATTTGGGTTTAGTGTTACTTAGGGTTAGGGTTAGGGTTAGGGCTAGATTTAGGGTTACTGTTAAGGTTAGGGTTAGAGTTAGGTTAAGGATTACGTTTACAGGTATTGTTAGGGTTACAGTTTGGGTTAGGATTATGGTTAGGGTTTGGGTTAAGTTTAGGTTTAGGGTTATGTTTAACATTAGGGGTAGGGCTAGGGTTAGGGTGAAGGTTACAGTTAGGGTTAAGGTTACAGCTAGAGTTAGTGTTATGTTTACTGTAAGGGTAACCCCAAAAGGGTTAGGGTTAAGTTCAAGGACAAGGTTACAATTTGGGTTGTGCTTTGAGTTAGGGTTAGGGTTAAGTTTAAGGCAGCGGTTATGGTTAGTTTAGGGTTAGGGTCAAGGTTAGGGTTAGGCTTAGGGTTTTGGTTAGGGTTAATCTTAGTGTTAGGGTTAGGTTTAGGGTTACATTAAAGGTTAGAATTAGGGTTAGGATTATGGTTAATGTTATGTTTAGTGTTAGGTTTAGCATTAGATTTAAGGTTATGGGTACTGTTAGGGTTAGGTTTAGCAGTAGGTGTATGGTTAGTAGTAGTGTTAGGCTTAGAATTAGGTTTATGTGTAGGAATGTATTTAGGGTTTGGCTTAGGGTTAGGGCTAGGTATATGGTTATGTTTATGGTTATTTTTAGGGTTATGTTTAGGGTTAGGGCTAGCCTTAGGGTTAGAGTTATGGTTACAGTTAGGGTTAAGGTTGCATTTAGGTTTAGAGTTATGGTTAAGGTTAGGATTACATTTAGGGTTAAGGTCAGGGTTAGGGCTAGGTTTAGGATGATGCTTAGGGATTTGGTTAGAGTCAGGCTTATGGTTACAGTTATGGCTATGCTTTGATTTGGGATAGGGTTAAGGCTAGATTTAGGGATAGGTTTATATTTAGCCTAATGTTAAATGTCAGAGTTAGGGTTAGGCTTAGGTATAGAGATAGGCTTAGGGTTATGAGTACAGTTAATTTTAGTGCGAGGGTTATGGTTAGGGTTAATTTTAGCATTAGTTTTAGGGTTATGGTTAGCGTTATGTTTAGGTTTGGGATTATGACTATGATTTCAGTTACTGTTATGGTTATGATTAGGATTAGGATTATCATTAGTGTTAAGGTTATGGTTAGGGTTATGGTTACAGTTACTGTTATGGTTATAGTTACTTTTCGAGTTACTTTTAAGTTTAGTGTTGGGTTAGAGATATGCTTAGGAATAGGGCTAAAGTTAGGGTTACGTTTATGGTTACAGTTATGTTTACCTTTAGGTTTAGGGTGATGGTTAGGGTTACAGTTAAGGTTAGGGTTAAGGATAGGGTTAGGTTTAGGGTCCTATTTAGGTTTAGGATAAGGTTTAGGTTTAGGTTTATGGTTATAGTTAGTATTACGATTAAGGTTAGGGTTTTGGTGATTTTTATTGTTAGGGTTAGGTTTAAGATTAGGTTTACAGTTAGCATTATGATGAGGGTTAGAGTTTAGGGTTATGGTTACAGTTAAAGTTACAGTTTTTTTAGAGTTAGGGTTACTTTTAGTGTTAAGATTAGTGTTAGGTTTATTGTTAGGAACACAGTTACAGTTAAGGTTAGTCTTTGGGCTAAAGGGTTCCAGATTAGGGTTAGGATTACAGTTAGGGTTATGGTAAGGATTAAAGTTATGGTTAGGTTTTCTGTTAGCTTTGGGATTAGGGTTAGTTTTAGGGTTATAGTTATGGTTAAGGTTAGGATTTGAATTATGTTTAAGATTATTTTTAGGGTTGGGGCTATGGATAGGATTGCGTTTAGTGTTAGGGTCAAGGTTAGCGTTAGGATTATGGGTAGTTTTTTGTTTATGCTTAGGTTTAGGTTTAGGGTTACAGTTACATTTAGTGTTAAGGATAAATTTAGGGTTATAGGTAGGGTTAGGGTTATGGTTATGTTAGAGTTAGGGGTAGGGTGAAGTTTAGGGTTAGGATTAGGGTTACAGTTACAGATGTCTTGTGTTAGTGATAAGGTTAGTTTTAACACTAAACTAACCCTACCCATTACGGTTAGGGTTAGGTATATGATTAAAGTTAGAGTTAACGTTCCAGTTATGGTTATGGTAATGATTAGCTTTAGGGTTATGGTTAGGATTATGGTTACAGTTATGATTAGTGTTAGGGTTAGGCTTACTTTTAGGGTTAGAGTTAGGGGTAGAGTTACATTTAAGTTTAGGTTTAGGGTTTGGGTTACAGATACTATTAGGGTTATAGTTGGGATTAGGTTTAGAGTTAGATTTACAGTTACAGTTGTAGCTATGTGTATGAATTGGGCTAGAGCTAGAGTTAGGTTTATGGTTACATTTAAGGTGAGTGTTAGGGTTAGGGTTAGGTTTACAGTTAGTGTTAGTTTTGGGTTAGTGTTAGTGTTACCATTATATTTAACTTTATGGTTATAATTATGGTTAGGTTTATGATTACTGGTAGGTTTAGGGTTACAGTTAAGGTTATGGTTAGGGTTACGTTTAGGGTTACAGTTAGGGTTAGGGATAGAGTTACGGTTAGGGTTAGGATTAGGGTTAGGCTTAGGGCTATGTGTGTTAGGTTAGGTTTATTGCTAGGGTTAGAGTCAGGGTTACCATTACAGTTACAGTTATGGTTATGATTATGTTTAGGTTTAAGGCCATTGTTTGGGTTAGGGTAAACTTTAAGTTTACGTTTAGCAATAGGATTAACTCTTGTTTAGGTTTATTTATTTATTTATTTATTTTGTGTCTTTTATTTTATTTTTCAGTTTATTTTTTTATTTTTTTCCATAATTTTACTGAGAACCAAATAGCAATGAGACAGTTTCAAACCAAATCGGTAAGACAGCTTCAATAAATAACACATTGCATACATTCTTCCTAGTGGTTAATTGCTGTACAAGATGCGGACATGATATCCCATTTACAAACACCATTAGAATAAATCCCTCTATTCATTAAGAGAATATAACTATCTATCTATCCCAACCACTTTGAATACACAGATACAAAATGGACATTCATCTGTATCCCCCTTTTTTGTTAAGTTCCGTTATTTGAATATTATAGCTGTCTTAACTTGGCAAAATAATCTAAAGGAGTTAAGTAGTCCATAATAGTGTTGGGTCTTCCGCTTCACAGGTAATGTCAGAAATTGTTGACCTGAGTCCCCTACAGTTCAACATAACAGCAAAGCTTTACTTCTTATATTTCATTTTTATACTTTTCTGCTGTATGGTTAAGACCAAGGTAAGGCAGGACCTATGCAAAAAGAGTTGTAGCTTTTGGGTCTGATAAGGTCAGTGAAATCCCCTCAGGATTTATCCTGAGATCCTGTACCTCACTCAGATTGTACAACCTTTGTCAATGTCAGCATGTGGATGAGTCACGGCCATTGCTTGGCCAATGTGCTCTCTGTGAAAGCCTGAGAGAA
This sequence comes from Octodon degus, assembly GCF_000260255.1. Lineage (NCBI taxonomy): Eukaryota > Metazoa > Chordata > Mammalia > Rodentia > Octodontidae > Octodon > Octodon degus. Next base: position 369,318 of record NW_004524972.1, on the reverse strand, counting down.
TGTTTTCTCTCCATGTGACTCTCCTTAGGCACACTCTACATCATCGATCACTTTCCTCTTTGGCCCCATAATCTCCTTGATCAGAAAATTTGGGACACTACCGACTTACATGACGTTACAGTACAAGTTCTCATATGTCCTGAGTCTTAATTGACCTTAGAAGGTTAGGGCCAAAATGTTGGCTTTTCTTGTAGCCCTCCTTTTTCTCTAATTTTGGTCTGCAAACTTAGGTTGTTAACCATCCAGAAGACAAGCTTATTGTTATTTCCATACAACTTAGGCTGTTAAGCTTAACCTCACTATCTGTCTGCATGTCAAACATCTTATTCATAATATGGAACAGTGATTTTTCATCAAGTATTGATATGTTGAACTTTAAGTCCCTACATAATATGATAAAAAACATTTAAAAATTAGAATATATTTTAAAAATAGGCACAAAGAATTCTATACTTCTGATGTTTACACATAAGTCCAAAAATCTCACCATATACAACCTTGAAGCAGGATGGTCCCAAAATATTCCTTTTCCTGTCTCTTGCTTTTATTCACCACCCCTTTCTATTTGAATAACTATCTACCTGAGAGACATCATAGCAGCAACTGGCATGTCATGACAAGCAGACCATATTCAGAAGACCAGAATGACAGGCACTCCAAGCATGAAACTACTATTACAGATTACCATCTTCAGTGCTGTAGCTTAGTTCACAGGTATCAATATATATAGTTAGTCAGGGTAAGAATCTTTCCAATTAACTGCTAGATTAAAAAATCTTCTGAAGAATCTCAGGATCATTGCCTTGCCCATGTTCTACATATAACTATATGGCTTGAATTATTCATGTTTGCTAGCTCATCTCCTTTCCCTCTCTTGATTAGTTAGTCCTTGAGATCCTGCTTTCATTTTACTTATATTATACCCTTGTATTTGTATTTCTTCTTTTGAGTTCTTATACTAGGGAAACTATACGATATTTACACATGTGTTTCTGGTTTATTTCACTTATGAGTATATGTTCAAGTGACATCCACTTCAATATAAAGGCTTCGAGTTTATTATTCTTAATAGCTGAATAATACTCCATTGTATAAAAATACCATATCTTTTTCAACCATTCCTCATGTGATGGGCATCTAAGTTGTTTCCAAGATTTCACCATCACAAATTGTGCTGCTATAAACATAAGCAAACATATATCACAATGATATGATGTTTTCAGATCCTCTGGGAAAATTCCCAGTAGAGGAATAGCTGGTTTAAAGGGGATTTCCAAACCAACTTTTCTAAGGAGTCTCCATACTGATTTCCATAACGGTTGCACCAGTATACATTCCCACCAGCAGTGGAGAAGGGTTCCTTTTTCCCCACAGCCTCTCCAACATTTATTGTTGGGTGATTTCTTTATGATAGCAGTTCTTTCTGGGGTGAGATGATATCTCAGTGTTGTTTTAATTTGCATTTCGCAGATGGCCAGTGATGTGGAGCATTTTTTCATATGTTTATTCGCTTCTTTAATTTCTTCCTCTGAGAAGCATGTGTTCATGTCGGATGCCTATTTCTGGATTGGGTCTTTAAATTTTGGGGCCCTAGTGCTTTTTTAGTTCTGTATAGATTCTAGAGAGCAGACCTTTGTCTGAGTACTTACTTGTCATGTTTTTTCCAAATTTGTGCATTGCCGTTTCACTTTATTGGTAATTTCTTTTATTTTTAATTTTTCAACAAATAATACACTGCATATATTCTTCTTAGTGGTTAATTGCTGTACAAGATGCGGACTTGTGATCCTTTTCACAAACACCATTAGAACAAATCATTCTATTCATTAA